>NW_026902243.1:0-125932 GCF_033783945.1 Neopsephotus bourkii | reverse complement strand
CTCAAACACTGTGTTCAGTTTTGGGCCCCTCACTACAAAAAAGTCATTGAGGTGCTGGAGCATGTTCAAAGCAGCGCAACAATGATGGTGAAGGGTCTAGGGGACAGTTTTTATGAGGAGTGGCTGAAGGAACTGCAGTTGTTTACCCTGGAGCAAAGGAGGCTTCGAGGAAACATTTTCACTCGCTACAACTACCTGAAAGGAGGTTGTAGTGAGGTGGGTGTCTGTCTCTTTTCCCAAGTAACAAGAAGCAGGATGAGAGAAAAATAACTTCACTAAAAAGGCTGTCAAGCATCAGAACAGGTTGCCCGGGGAAGTGGTTGAGTCACCATCCCTGGAGGTGCTTAAAAAACATGTAGATGTTGTGCTTAGGGACATGGTTTAGTGGTGGACTTGGTAGTGTTAACAGTTAGACTGGATGATCTTAAGGATATTTTCCAACCAAAATTATTCTATCTATGCTTCTATGATTCTATGGATCACCAACAGCTAAATATGCATCATTTACTTCCTTGATTTTGTTCTCTGTAGGCCTATTTGGTCATGAAACTGTTTTTTTAGTATCATAAATCATAGAATAGTTAGGATCGGAAAGGACCTTAAGATCATCAAGTTCCAACCCCCCTGCCATGGGCAGGGACACCTCACACTAAACCATATCACCCAAGGCCTCGTCCAACCTGGTCTTGAACACAGCCAAGGATGGAGCATTCATAACCTCCCTGGGCAACCCATTCCAGTGCCTCACCACCCTAACAGGAAATAATTTCTTCCTTATAACCAATCTAAACTTCCCCTGTTTAAATTTTAACCCATTACCCCTTGTCCTATCACTACAGTCCCTAAGGAAGAGTCCATTCCCACCATCCCTATATGCCCCCTTCAGATACTGGAAGGCTGCTATGGGGTCTCCACGCAGCCTTCTCTTCTCCAGGCTGAACAGACCCAACTTTCTCAGCCTATCTTCATATGGGAGGTGCTCCAGTCCACTGATCCTCCTCGTGGCCCTCCTCTGGACTTGTTCCAACAGTTCATGTCCTTTTTATGTTGAGGACACCAGAACTGTACACAGTACTCCAAGTGAGGTCTCACTAGAGCAGAGTAGAGGGGCAGGATCATCTTATTTGACTTGCTGGTCACGCTCCTTTTGATGCAGCCCAGGATACGGTTGGCTTTCTGGGTGCTGCAAAAGCACACAGCTGGCTCATGTTAGGTTTCTCATCAACCAACACCCCCAGGTCCTTTTCTGCAGGGCTGCTCTGAATCTCTTCTTTGCCCAACCTGTAGCTGTGTCTGGGATTGCCCTGACCCAGATATAGAACCTTGCACTTGGCTTGGTTGAACTTCATGAGGTCGGTATTGGCACACCTCACAAGCGTGTCAAGGTCACTCTGGATGGCATTCCTTCCCTCCAGCGTATCGACTGAACCACACAGCTTGGTGTCATCAGAAAACTTGCTGAGGGTGCACTCAAGCCCACTGTCCATGTCACCAACACAAACGTTGAACAAGACCGGTCCCAACACCGATATAAGGAGGAAATTCATTCCTGTTAGGGTGGTGAGGCACTGGAATAGGTTGCCCAGGGAGGTTGTGAATGCTCCATCCCTGGCAGTGTTCAAGGCCAGGTTGGACGAGGCCTTGGGTGATACGGTTTAGAGCGAGGTGTCCCTGCCCATGGCAGGGGGATTGGAACTTGATGATCTTAAGGTCCTTTCCAACCCTAGCTATTTTATGATTCTATGATTCTATGACACCTCTTGTTTCTGGTCTCCAGCCGGATATTGAGCCATTGACCACAACTCTTTGCATGCGGCCATCCAGCCAGTTCTTTATGCACCGAATGGTACACCTATCAAATTGATGTCTCTCCAATTTAGAGACAAGAATGTCATGTGGGTCAGTGTTGAACACTTTACACAAGTCCAGGTAGATGACATCAACTGCTCTACCCCTGTCCATCAGTTCCATAGCCACATCATAGAAGGCCACCAAATTGGTCCGGCAGGATTTCCCCTTAGTGAAGCCATGGTGGCTGTCACCAACCACCTTGTTTTTCATGTGCCTTCCAGAAGAATCTGCTCCAAGATTTTGCCAGGCACTGAGGTGAGACTGACTGGTCTCTAGTTTCCTGGGTCATCCATTTTCCCCTTCTTGAAAATGGGGGTTATTTTTCCCTTTTTCCAGTCGTCAGGAACTTCACCTGACTGCCATGGTTTTTCTAATATGATGGACAGTGTCTCAGTAACTTCATTTGCCAGCTCCTCCAGGACACATAGATGGATTTCATCAGGTCCCATGGACTTGTATACGTTCAGGTTTTTAAGATGGTCTCAAACCAGATCCTCTCCTACAATGGGACTAGGGTCATCATTCTCACAGTCCCTGTGCCTGCCCTCCAAGACCTGGGTGTTGTGGTCAGAGACTTTGCCAGTGAAGACAGAGGCAAAGAAGTCATTCAGAACCTCAGTCTTCTCCAAATCCAGGGTATCCAGTTCTCCCGATAGCTTCCAGAGGGGGCCTACGTTGTCCCTAGCCTGTCTTTTATTCGCTACCTACCTATAGAATCCCTTCCTGTTTTCCTTAACATCCCTGGCCATGTTTATAAGCCTTTTTTTTTCCTTTGAATTTTCCTCAGCAGCTCCTTATCCATCCAGGGAGGTCTCCTGGCCCTCCTGCTGCACTTCCTCGTAGTTTGGATGCAACACTCCTGAGCTTGCAGAAGGTGATCCTTGAATATCAACCAACAGTCTTGTCCCCCCTGCCCTCTAGGCCTATATCCCATGGAACATTACTGAGCAGGTTCCTGAAGAGGCCAAAGTCTGCTCTTTTGAAGTCCAGGGCAGTGAGCTTGCTGCATGCTGTTCTCATTGTCCTGAGGATCTTGAATTTGACCATCTCATGATCGCTGCAACAAGGTGTCGTGGTTTAAACCCAGCCCTGGAACATCATGTTTTCAGACAGCCGTTCCCTGTTGGTGAGCAGGAGGTCAAGCATGGCACCTCTCCTTGTTGGCTCCTCTATGACTTGCAGAAGGAAGTTGTCTTCCACACAATCCAGGAACCTCCTGGGTTGCTTGTACTGGGCCATACCCTCCCTCTAACAGATATCAGGGTGGTTGAAGTCCCCCATGTGAACAAGGGCCTGTGAGCGTGAGACTGTTCCTATCTGTCTGTAGAGTGCTTCATCCACAGATTCCTCTTGATCAGGCGTTCTGTAACAGATCCCCACAGTAATGCCTCCCATTGCTTTTTTCCCTTTAACCCTGACCCACAAACTCTCTGTTGACTGCTCACCTTTCCCCAGACAGAGTTCCATACTCTCCAGCCTATCTCTAACATAAATAGCAATTCCCCCTACCTGCCTGCTGGTCCTGTAGCCTTCCACTCCAACACTCCAGTCATAGGAGCCATCCCACCATGTTTCTGTGATGCCTATTATATCATACCCCTGTAGACATGCACACACCTCTAATTCCTCTTGTTTGTTCCCCATGCTACGGGAGTTTGTATAGAAGCATCCGAGCCGAGCTCCAAATGAAGCCAGCTCATTGGCTGGAGCCTCTGCAATATCTCTACATTGCTTCAAGCATTTATTATAGGTGCTGGCAACTGACTGGATGTGTTGGGATGGAATGATGCCCCCAACACATCTAATTTAAAGCATCCTTGACCAGTCTGGCAAGTCTCCTACCAAAACCGCTGTTCCCCTTCTTTGTCAGACCAGCTCCACCATCCCCCAGTAGACCTGGCCTACTACCTTGGGTCCCTTGTTCAAGATACCCAAACCGCTGACTATGGCACCACTGTTCTAACCATTTATTAACCTTGCTAATCCTCCTAGCCTTTTTAGGGTCCTCCCCTGTATCCTGGAGAATTGATGGAAAGTCAATCTGAGCTCCATGAAGGGTTTCAGGAAGTAGATCCTAAATAAAAATATCCATAAGTAGCTAATCAGGCCTTCCTTATAGTTTTCCAAATCAAGAAAGGAGTAGAGTTAATTCCTAGTACTGAAATCAGTTTGTTCTGTCTCTGTATTAACTGCATCATGTTGGAATAACAGTTCAGAACCATATCGAAACATAACAGAATTTTAGTGTCAGAAAGCCCTTGCAAACAGAACTGTATGCTTCACTAGCTTACATTTCCACTATAATGCAAAATACTTTTTAGGAGCAATTAAGCAAGGCTTAAGTAAAGGCTGACCAAATGGTGCTAGAAACAAATTTACTATTTGTAAGTTTTGTGTCATAAGCCTTTGATTTGGGGAAATATTCTCTGATTATCGGTGGATAAATTCCAAATTTTTCTGGAACTGTTTTAAAGCTGTTCTCTTTCAAAAAAATAAGGATTACTTTCATTTAAAGTCCAGGAAAGTCATATAAAATAAATAAGATTTTTTAAAACTTGGTTATTGCATCCTGTTGTCTCTGCCTTGAACCACATTCATTTCAGTACCCATGAATTTGTTGACTGATCATAGCTGTGCCTAATCAGTATTTACAACCATACTGTGCCCTTGTGGCCAAGAAGGCCAATGGCATCCTGGGGTGTATTAGAAGGGGGGTGGTTAGTAGGTCGAGAGAGGTCCTCCTTCCTCTCTACTCTGCCCTGGTGAGACCGCATCTGGAATATTGTGTCCAGTTCTGGGCCCCTCAGTTTAAGAAGGACAGGGACCTGCTGGAGAAAGTCCAGCGCAGGGCAACTAAGATGATTAAGGGAGTGGAGCATCTCCCTTATGAGGAAAGACTGAGGGAGCTGGGTCTCTATAGTTTGGAGAAGAGGAGATTGAGGGGTGACCTTATTAGTGTATATAAATATATAAAGGGGGAGTGGCCCGAGGATGGAGCCAGGCTCTTCTCAGTGGCAAACAATGATAGGACAAGGGGAAATGGGTACAAACTGGAACACAAGAGGTTCCACTTAAACTTGAGAAGAAACTTCTTCTCAGTGAGGGTGACGGAACACTGGAACAGGCTGCCCAGGGAGGTTGTGGAGTCTCCTTCTCTGGAGACATTCAAAACCCGCCTGGACACGTTCCTGTGTAACCTTATCTAGGTGTTCCTGCTCCGGCAGGGGGATTGGACTAGATGATCTTTTGAGGTCCCTTCCAATCTCTAACATACTGTGATACTGTGATACTGTGGTACCTGTTGCAGCTATCATGTCTGAGCTGTCCAAAAGGAAACTGCATGCATATTTAATTTTGCCACTTACCTATGCATTTTAAATGAATCAGTTACATTCCAGTAAGAAGGTGGAAAACTTGAAATGCATCTGCTTATCAAATAAAATTGAATTGCATATATTGATTAAAAAATATTTAAATTTTCATGACCACATAAATTAATCTCTTTTCTTTATTCCAGAATCGAATGGAAGAAAGCAAAGCACTTTTTAGGACAATTATCACATATCCATGGTTCCAGAACTCTTCAGTCATCCTGTTCTTAAATAAAAAAGATCTCCTAGAGGAGAAAATTATGTACTCCCATTTAGTTGATTATTTCCCAGAGTATGATGGTAAGTATATTGCCACTGAAGCTCATGCCCCAATTACACTGTGGTAATGACAAAATGTAATAGCCTTGTCCATATTTTGCTTAAACGTTCTTAGGACAATAATTATTACTCATTCTTAATTGCACTCATTTTCTTCTTAAAAAACTGTACTTATGCACCAAATGATTAGTTTGTAGTTGAATGTCTTGATGGTCATGTTTTTTTTTTTAACAAATATATGAAAAAGATGAAATGATTAAAAATAGCCTTTTTTTTTTTTTAAATGTGCTTGTCACAGAAAACTTTATGTGGAGCACACATATTCTAAGGAACCTGTACTTTCAGAAAGTTCTCCTGAGGTGAAAAGTTAGGTATTGTAAGGTAACTGAGTGGAAGCTTTGGTAAAAGATAAAAAAAATCAAATTCATACAATAATATCTCTTTTGTCTCACCAGTGAGTGAAAAATAGATTCAAAAGCTACAAAAGAAGATTAAATATTTCATTTTCAAAACTAGAGAGTGATTAAAGGAAAAAGTTAGTTTTTCCCTGTTTGAGAGGAAAGAATGTGTTCACAGTGAACAGTCTGCAGAATCACGCCATACTCAAATTGGAAGGAACCTCTAGAGATCATCTGGTTTAACATCCCTTCTCAAACAAGGTCACCTAGTGCCCAGGACCATGTCGAGATGGCTTTTGAATATCTCCAAGGGGAGAGACTCCACAACCAAAGTCAACAACAGCAATTATGGAAACCCTACTGAATACCTCTGGGTCAAGATCTGAGATTTGCCTGGACAGCATGCTAGGACATCTAGTCTAGATCATGCTTGACTAGAAAGGCTGGACCAGATGATCCTTACGGTTGAACCAGTTGAGCCTTGAGGTCCCTTCCAATAAGGTGTTCTCTGATTCTCTGAGAATTTTTTTCCAGTGCTCAGTCACCCTCACAGCATAAAAGCGTTTCCTGATGTTCATGTGGAATCTCCTGTGTTTCAGATTGTTCCCATTGCTTCTTGTCCTGTCACTGGGCACCACTGACAACACCCTGGCCCATCTTCTTTATACCCTTCCTTTGGGTATTTGTACACATTCATGAGATCCCTGCCTGAGCCTTCTCTTCTCTAGGGTAAACATTTGCAGGTTTCTCAGCCTTTCCTGCAGTTCCTTAATCATCTTTGTGGCCCTTTGCTGGACTCTCTCCAGAATGTCCACGTCTTTCTTGTACTGGGGAGCCCCATATCTGGACATGGAGCTCCAGGTGTGGCCTCACCAGTGCTCAATAGAGCAGAAGGATCACATCTCTCGACCTCCTGACAACATTCCTCCTAATGCAGCCCAGGATACCATTAGCCTTCTTTGTGGCAAGGGCACATTGCTGGCTCATGTTCCACTTGGTGTCCACCAGTACCCCCAGGCACTTGTTGGGCTTGTTCCTCCTCAGGTGCAGGACGTGGCACTTCCTCTTGTCAAACATCATGAGGTTCTTGTCAGCCCATTACTCCAGCTTTTTGAGGTCCCTCTGGATGGCAGCCACACCTCATCTACCAAGCCAGTCATTTTATTGCAGCAGGTTGTCAGGTTTTATCTTAGGTATCCTACTCCAAGTGATAGAGGAAGCAAAGAGGACAGGGTCTATGCTGGACCTTGTCCTCACAAACTGGGTGGGGATGGAGGGGAATATGGAGCTTGAGGGCAGCCTTCGCTGCAGTGACCATGAAATGGTGGAGTTTGAGATCCTTAGTGGGGCAAGGAAGGTGCGAACCAAGCTCTCTACCATGGACTTCAGAAGAGCAGACTTAGGCCTCTTGAGGGATCTGCTTGGTGGAGTACCATAGGATAAAGCCCTGGAGGGAAGAAGGAAGACATGAAAGCATTGGCCCACCTCTTGAGACTGTCAAAGTCCCTCTGGATGGCATCCCTTTACTACAGCGTTGTCGTGTGGGACACTGTTGAACGCATTTGTGGGAGGTGGCCTTCTATGATGTGGGACACCTCGCTCTAAACCGTATCACCCAAGGCCTCGTCCAACCTGGCCTTGAACACTGCCAGGGATGGAGCATTCACAACCTCCCTGGGCAACCTATTCCAGTGCCTCACCACCCTAACAGGAATGAATTTCCTCCTTATATCGGTGTTGGGACCGGTCTTGTTCAACGTTTGTGTTGGTGACATGGACAGTGGGCTTGAGTGCACCCTCAGCAAGTTTTCTGATGACACCAAGCTGTGTGGTTCAGTCGATACGCTGGAGGGAAGGAATGCCATCCAGAGTGACCTTGACACGCTTGTGAGGTGTGCCAATACCGACCTCATGAAGTTCAACCAAGCCAAGTGCAAGGTTCTATATCTGGGTCAGGGCAATCCCAGACACAGCTACAGGTTGGGCAAAGAAGAGATTCAGAGCAGTCCTGCAGAAAAGGACCTGGGGGTGTTGGTTGATGAGAAACCTAACATGAGCCAGCTGTGTGCTTTTGCAGCCCAGAAAGCCAACCGTATCCTGGGCTGCATCAAAAGGAGCGTGACCAGCAAGTCAAATAAGATGATCCTGCCCCTCTACTCTGCTCTAGTGAGACCTCACTTGGAGTACTGTGTACAGTTCTGGTGTCCTCAACATAAAAAGGACATGAACTGTTGGAACAAGTCCAGAGGAGGGCCACGAGGAGGATCAGTGGACTGGAGCACCTCCCATACAAAGATAGGCTGAGAAAGTTGGGTCTGTTCAGCCTAGAGAAGAGAAGGCTGCGTGGAGACCTCATAGCAGCCTTCCAGTATCTGAAGGTGTGGGTATAGGGATGATGGGGATGGGCTCTTCATTAGGGACTGTAGTGACGGAACAAGGGGTAATGGGTTCAAATTTAAACAGGGGAAGTTTAAATTCGATATAAGGAAGAAATTATTTCCTGTTAGGGTGGTGAGGCACTGGAATGGGTTGCCCAGGGATGCTGTGAATGCTCCATCCCTGGTCATGTTCAAGGCTAGGTTGGACATAGCTTTGGGTGAGATGGTTTAGTGTGAGGTGTTCCTGCCCATGTCAGGGGAGTTGGAACTAGATGATCTTAAGGTCCTTTCCAATCTTAACTATTCTATGATTTATGATACTAAAAAAACAGTTTCATGACCAAATAGGCCTACAGAGAACAAAATCAAGGAAGTAAATGATGCATATTTAGCTGTTGGTGATCCATAGAATCATAGAAGCATAGATAGAATAATTTTGGTTGGAAAATATCCTTAAGATCATCCAGTCTAACTGTTAACACTACCAAGTCCACCACTAAACCATGTCCCTAAGCACAACATCTACATGTTTTTTAAGCACCTCCAGGGATGGTGACTCAACCACTTCCCCGGGCAACCTGTTCTGATGCTTGACAGCCTTTTTGGTGAAGTTATTTTTCTCTCATCCTGCTTCTTGTTACTTGGGAAAAGAGACAGACACCCACCTCACTACAACCTCCTTTCAGGTAGTTGTAGCGAGTGAAAATGTTTCCTCGAAGCCTCCTTTGCTCCAGGGTAAACAACTGCAGTTCCTTCAGCCACTCCTCATAAAAACTGTCCCCTAGACCCTTCACCATCATTGTTGCGCTGCTTTGAACATGCTCCAGCACCTCAATGACTTTTTTGTAGTGAGGGGCCCAAAACTGAACACAGTGTTTGAGGTCCAGCATCACCAGTGCTGATGTCATGGTTTAAGCCCAGCCAGTAACTCAGAACCCTGCAGCTGCTCGCTCACTCTCCCCCTTCTTCCCCCACCCACACCCAGAGGGCTGGGAAGGAGAACGGAAAGAATGTAAATTCCATTGATTGAGAACGGTCCTGTAACTAAGGTGTAATAGAAAACTACTACTACTACCCACAATAATAAAAATGACATGGGAAATAACAAGGGGTGAGAATATGAAATTAAAGGGGAAAGGAAAAGAAACCAATAAACACAAATGATACACGATGCTCACCAGCCACTGACCAATAGCCAGCCTAATCCAAAGAGCGATCTGGGCCTTCTGGTTTACTCCCCCCAGTTTAAATACTGGGCATGACATGTTGTGGTATGGAATATGCCTTTGGCTAGTTTGGGTCAGGTGTCCTGTCTCTGTTCCTTTATGGCTTCCTGTGCCCCTCCTCCCTGGCAGAGCACCAGAGACTGAAAAAGTCCTTGACTGGGATAAGCAGTACTTAGCAAAAACTAAAAACATTGTTGTGTTATCAGCATTGATTTCAGACTAAAGTCGAAAACACAGCACTGAACCGGCTACTAAGAAGGAGAAAAATGACTGTTACAGCTGAACCCAGGGCTGTCCTGGGTTCAGCTGAATACAGGGGGATGATCACTGCCCTAGTCCTGCTGGCCACACCATTTCTGATACAAGACAGGATGCTATTGGATTTCTTGGCCACCTGGGCACACTGCTGGCTCATATTCAGCTGGCTGTTGACCAACACCCCCATGTCCTTTTTCCACCTGGTGGTTTCCCAGCCACCCTTCCCCAAACCTATATAGTTGCACAGGGCTGTTATGATCCTAGTGCAGGACCCAGCTCTGGAGGGCCTTCCTACCCTCAAGCAGATCAATGCTCCTGCCCAACTTGGTGTTGTCTGCAAATTTACTGAGGGTGCATTCAATCCTGTCATCCTGATAATTGATAAAGATATTAAACAAAACTGACCCCAGTACTGGGCCCTTGGGAACACCACTTGTGACTGGCCAACAACTGGATTTAACTCCATTCGCTACAACTCTTTGGGTCCATCTATCCAGTCATTTTTTTACCCAGCAAACAGTACACCCATCCAAGCTATGAACAGCCAGTTTCTTCTGGAAAATCCTGTGGGAAATGGTGTCAAAGGCTTAACAAAGTCTAAGTAATCAACATCCACAGTCTTTCCCTCATCCACTAAGTGTATCACCTTGTCATAGAATGATATCAAGGCAGTCAAGGAGGACCTGCCACAGGTACCTTTGGGTGGATCCCATCCTGGCCCATAGACTTGTGTGTGTGTCTAAGTGGTATAACAGGTGGCTAAAAATTTCCTCTAGGATTATGGGAGCCTCATTCTGCTCCCTCTCCCTGTCTTCCAGCTCAGTGGGCTGGGTACTCTGAGAACAATTGGTCTTACTATTAAAGACTGAGGCAAAGGCGGCACTAAGTACCTCAACCTTTTCCTCAGCCTTTATCACTGTTTTCCCCTGCATTCAATAAACGATGGACATTCTCCTCAGCCCTCATTTTTTTTTGTTAATGTATGCTACATTCTACTAGAAAACTCGGACAATTTTGCTATAAGTGTATTTTCACTTGCATTAATTTACATTTTAAAGAGACTTGCATGAGAATGGAAAATAAGAAGTCTAAAAAAACCCGCTGCCTAAAAAATTCAATTTTGTAGGAGTTGATAGTTATTTTGTATCACCACAAAATCTTAAATCAATTTATTGATTTGAAGTTGTGAGAGAAAGCAAATAGACAAATTTATAGATGGAGAAACTAAGGCAGAGAATTAAAAACTTTGCCTTTTTTTTTTTGCAATCTGTTGTATTGATTTCAATGGTGCAAGAATTTCATTCAAAAAGGAGAAAAACTGAAGTATCAGCAGAGCTGAGCATAAACCATAAATTCTTATGTTAACTTTTAAAGCACAATCGTGAACATTCCTTTTATAACTTTATAATATATAGACCTAATAACAATACCATAGTTAAAACTTGAGGGAGTCAGAAGAGGGGAGCTTCTATTGAAAGGCCCACATGAATAAAACCTTTTACTTTTTGCAGTTTCTGCTTGATAGAATCGGAAAGTTTCAAAGAAAGCAAAGGCATAGCAAAAGAAGCTGCAGCTTAAATACTAATAGAATGCAATTATAAAGTAATGGACTTCTTTAGGAAAATATTACAATTTGAATTTCTGAGTTAAAGACTGTTTTGTTAAATTTGTCACTCATATTTACAATGAGGAGCAAGTGCAGTAAATGTATTTTGGAGTAAGTGATAAATAGCCAACTTAAGCCTCAAGGATAAATATTAGGATAATTAATTTCTTACTGTTATTAACTCCTTATTAGTATTCCTGGGTGACCTTCTCTAGCTGATCTTGCTTAAACAGCGAAATTGTATTAGATAATCTCAAGAGGCCCCTTCCAACTTCAAGCATTCTGTGAATCTGTAATGTGCAAACAATCAGGATTCAGAAAGTCGTGAAGCCTCATTCTAACTATAAATATACATGTACTTCCACAGAAACTACTGGAGTAGGACTTTAACATCTGGAAAGTACATTAAAATGATCTAGTTCCAGCCCCACTTCCATGGGCAGGGACAACTTGCACTAAACCATGTCACCCAAGGCTCTGTCCAACCTGGTCTTGAACACTTGGCATTGTAAATCTAACATTGGCTCATTCAGTTTTTCTAAATTACTGAGGTGTCAAACTTTCTTTGTAAACTCAGGTGTACATACATAAACTCCAGTAAAAAAAAAAAAAAAAAAAAAAAAGTTAATCAGCAGACATTTTATTAGGTAAACAAAATTTGGGTAGGGGCTTTGAATAGTGCAATAGATTTTGAGAGGCACAACCTACTGTATCTACTCACTGTAAAACTGTTTAACAAAATTCTAGGAATTTGATTAAAACAACAAATGGCATATTTTGAAGAAAATTTTGTCTAGGCATCTCCTTTGCAAACATTTAAACTTATTAAGAAAAAAAAGTAGTGAAATTTATTGTCGCTGCTGTTTCTATAGAATATGTGCTGAATCTAAAGGCTACAATCTGTTGTTTAGAAATGTTAAAAATTTTGAATATTGCTCTCTGTCCTATCTCAGAGAACTTCTTATCTGTTTACATGTTCTTCTCTACATCTCAGTAAATGTATGGTCTGTGTATCCATCTATATACATATATACATATATATGTCTATATACATTTATACATACATGCATGTGTGCATACATACACACACACACGCATATATATATATATATGCGTGTGTGTGTGTTCAAGGCCAAGTTGGATGGTGCTTTGAGCAGCCTGATGTAGTGGAAGGTTACCCTTCCCATGTCAGAGGGGTTGGAACTAGGTGATCTTTAAGGTCCCTTTGAACCCAAACCATTCTATGATTCTATGATATTCATGTGTATGCACCAAGATATTAGAGAATCATGTTCTCCTTCCACAAGGCCTTGCAGCCAATAGCTATCAGAAAGCATATGATTTCTCTCCTGTGCTTTCTTTGCTGCCTAAGTTTTGCAGTTATCCAAATTAGAAATGTTCACAATTGTATTTAAGTATTAAAAATAAGTTTTACTGTGTAGTTACTGAAAGTTATGTGGGTACACGCTAACCCCCTAAGTACAGATTTCATAACCACTGAAGGACAGAACAGTATAACAGCTGAGCACTGGTATTTATAGTCATGTAACGAGACCAGGACTAAGGAGGAGATAGGAGGAGGCACAGCAAACATACCTGTTCTGTAGAAACCCACGTGGCAGAAACAGGAGGGCAAGGGAATAATGGCCTAATTATTCTCTAATTGCACTGAAACATAATTGCAGTATAGGAAAACAATAGCTTTTGGCTAACGTTTGCTGCTTCTGTGCTGCTCTTTTGGCTGTGAACGTGAACAAATCCTCACTGCTCTGGATTGGAAGTCATTATTTTGCCTTCTGTCTTGCACAAAGCAGAACATGCAGTTTGGCTGCATAGACTTTGTTTTCTGAGAATTACAGGCTTAATTTAGATTTAATAGGATTCCTATATATAATTTAGATAATTGATTTCTTAGAACATTAACCTTTTGCAATTGAACAGCTTCAACTATCAATCATGTAGATTGTCACTAAAGTAAATGAAACATCTATAGGCGATGGTGTCAGACCAGTTTAGGATGTAACTTGATTATGCTCCATTTTAAAAGAACGCACTTAAGTATAGTTTAAATATTGTAAATATAGACTGAAAATGGGCCAATTCTATTATTTTTTAAATATTTGTTAATATAAAGCAACTATTTTGTTGTTCATTTCATGTGGTTATAGATCACCAATTTCACATCTGTATTTTAAACATCTTATAGAAGAAATAGGACAGTCGTCAGGAAAAGAGCAGCTCTTACTCTGGAATCTCCTTCCATTTTTATTTTTTAATGTTTCTTACTGGGAAAAAAATAGCATATGGTAGTATTTATTAGTAAAAACTTTCCCTTTTTCTCTTATATGAGGATCGCAGACTGAGTCTCTTCTGTTTTCTGCTCCTAAGCTTCCCTTCCTAAAGAAGCTCAAATATTGAATTGACTTTAGGAAAAACTTTCTTTCTCTTCTTAATTATCAGGACCACAGTGGGATGCACAAGCAGCACAAGAGTTCATCTTGAAGATGTTTGTAGACCTGAATCCAGATAGTGACAAAATTATCTACTCCCACTTCACATGTGCTACAGACACAGAGAATATACGCTTTGTCTTTGCTGCTGTCAAGGACACAATCCTACAGTTAAACCTAAAGGAGTACAACCTGGTCTAATTGTGCCTAGGAGGCCCTCCAAGACCACCTTCGCATGATTGAAGATAAACAAGAGGGATTGTATTATCCTGTGAAAACAAATTGCATAATGCTAATTTATTGCCAGCCTGGACTCTGTGAATGTCCACAGAATTTCTAGTTAATATTATGATTTTATTTAAACTATATGGAGGAAAACCAAAAGATGCTGGAATACATTCACAGCACATTTTCTTATTTTTTAGGCAAAACCTTGTGACTCAATGTGTTTTAAATTCTCGGTAGTACACTCACAAAGGATAATAGTTTTTTGCTATTGAAACAAAATCAAGCTGGTTTCCTCTTTCCCTGACCTTTTCTCACTCCCTCCTTCGTCCCCCCTTATATTTTCAAACGTACAGTGGCTGTTTTCCCAGTTGCATTCCTTGGTAAAATATTTTCTGTTGAGTGATTTGGTCAGGAAAAATGCTGTCATCTAAACTGAAGTTATCACTCATTCAAATTTTACAGAATGTACTTCCTCTGAAGGATCAAAAGTATTCATAGTGTGACTTTTAAGTTCTTGAGATGGGTGTTTTCATTCTGTCTTCACTTCTGAGGCTAGAATATTGGAACTGCAAAATATAAATGTCTTTCACAGTTCAGAAAGATGCATAGAAAACAGTAATGAAATAATTAAAGACACAAACCTGGGATGTTCATGGACTATCATAGAATCTCTTCTTAATTGCCATGTGCCGTTATTTTCTCTTTATTCACAAATGTCAAAAAAATGTCACGGACACTACATTTTTCCCAGTGGCTACAGCCTGAAACAGTGGGGTGGGGGTGAGGTGGTAGTGTTTTGGTTGTGTGCATTTTTTAAGTTAGAACTTTTTAAAAACGCGTTTTTCCACAGTAGAAAAAAAAATATTTTTGTTGTATAAAATCTTGCCAAATCTGTCTTTTTATAAAACCAATACTTTTGAAGCATAAGATACCAATTGAAATGCCAAACAGATGGATTGGAAACTGACCTGATCGAATCAACTGCCAAATGAGAAACAAACAAGGTTCCAGATCATATGTTCCTTTTTTTTAAGAAAACATTCCATTTTCTAATGCCAAAAACAACAGTGTGAGTGAATATGCTACTAGGTATGCATGTAGAGAAGACAGTTTAACTCTCTCTTTATGACAGAGGTGGCATAAAATTGCATATGTTGTTTTCTGCAATAATATCAAAGTACCTTTGTACAGCATGAAATTATTGATGAGTGATCACATTAAGGAACCTTTCTTGATAAAGTTGTCTCTTAACCAGTTCACAGACATCTGATAGGCTTCATGCAAAATAGCCTCTTGATGTTCTTTAGAAAGATTTATTAATGTAAAGGAAACAGTGAAAAATCACTCTTGAAGTTTAAATGTGCAAATTTTTAATGACAAAACTGTAGCACACCCTGATGAGCTGTTTAGGTTGAAAGGTGTTTTTTTGACCAGATGCATGATCGCTAGCAAGCTACAGAGAATTCAGAGGTCAGACATAATTGGATTATTTACAATGCCAAGTAGCACTAGAATGCACTTAGCACAGAAATTATTGCCTTTCAGCAGCAGAGGAGAGGTAAAAAAAGAATGACTTACTAGTTGAGTAACAAAGTTAACAATAAATACCAATGAGACGTTTTGCATCCTTAACCCTCCCAATGCCAAAACAATAATATGAACAATTGCTATTTTTTGCTTCCTCATAAAACACCTTAACTGAAAACTGATTGTGGGTATAGTGCAATTACGAATGCTATAATCATTGTTGTCCTGGGTTCAGCAGTAGCAGGCATTTTTCTCCTTCTTAGTAGCTGGTGCAGTGCTGTGCTTTTGACTTTAAGCCTGAGAACAATGCTGATAACACCGATGTTTTTAGTTGTTGCTAAGTAATGTTTACTCCGACCAAGGACTTCCTGAATCTCATGCTCTGCCAGGGAGAAGGGGAAGCCAGGAGGAAGCAGAGACAGGACACCTGACCCAAACTAGCCAAAGGGGTGTTCCGTACCACAGCACGTCATGCCCAGTATATAAACTGGGGGGAGTTACCCGGAAGGCCCAGATCTCTGCTTGGGTCAGGCTGGGTATTATCGGTCAGCCGGTGGTGAGCAGTTGTATTCTCTTCCCTTATTATTCCCCTTATCATTATTATTGTTGTTGGTAGCAGTAGTAGTTTCGTATTATACATTAGTTATTGGACTGTTCTTATCTCAACCCGTGGGAGTTACATTCTTTCAATTCTCCTCCCCATCCCTCCGGGAGCGGGGGGAGGAAGAAGTGAGGGGGAGTGAGCCAGCAGCTGTGTGGTTCTGAGTTACTGGCTGGGCTTAAACTGTGACAATTGTACATGCATCTATAGATAGATAGATAGATTGATGGCAGCATCCGTATTGGCTTTTTAACTGTTCACTAGTGTTCACTAGTCCAAAACTAGTGCAACAAAGCTATAATATGTGTTTTACAGAAACCTTAAACTTGCTTTTTTCACTAAGTAGTTGACACTGTCCTGACATATATAGGATGGTGAAGCTTTTTCTAATTCAGACTATTGTATGATCTGTAATTTTTAATCATGCTGCCACATGACTGTGAAACATTTTAAGTTTAAAAGTGGAGAAGAGACTTTATGCTGGCTATCAGTCAGAACTGACCGCAGGATTTGAAAAAGCTTTAAAAGAGGGTAAAAGGGCTGCATATGGAGATATTGCTAGAGTCCGAGCTTTTGGTTTTATTCCCTTGTTCTGCATTCTTCACAAAATAATCAAATAAATAAAGACATGTTAACCCATCAGGAAAAAAAAAAAAAAAGCTAATAATTTATTGTATGCGCAGATGTTCTTGGAGCTCTGTGCATTGTTATCCTGCATTACAATAGTAACATTAGTAAACTAATGAAGTCTGCGCAGTTTATTAACAAGCTCTACAAATTACCCACCCTTAATTAAGAAACAAAAAAATTAAATCTATTTTGGAGAGACTGTCACAAGTTAGGAAATTAAAATGTCCTGTTGTAGATATTTAATGGCTATTTTAGACATTCACACTTTTGTAGATGCAATCCCTCTTCAGACAATGAACAACTAAGGTCATATAATAGAATTATAGAATTATAGAATCGTAGAATAGTTAGGGTTGGAAAGGACCTTAAGATCATCTATTTTCAACCCCTCTGACATGGGCAGGGACACCTCGCGCTAAACCATGTCGCCCAAGGCTCCGTCCAACCTGGTCTTGAACACCGCTAGGGATGGAGCTTTCGCAGCTTCCTTGAGCAACCCATTCCAGTGCCTCACCACCCTCACAGTAAAGAACTTTTTCCTTATATCTAGTCTAAAATTCCCCTGTTTAAGTTTGAACTCCCTTGAGGGCCATTATTTATCTGGTCACAAGGACTTTACTGTAACTTACACTCAAGTTTTTTGACATGCTACAAGAAAGAAAGGAATAGAAGAATTATTTGGGCAAAGTTGATGTTGAAGATAGTGTCAGAAATGCAAGAGAATTTGACCAACTCAATCTAATTCTCAAGCTGGTTTTGTGGTGTTGGGTTTTTTCCTCTCTTTTGATGGCCTAAGATGAAGTCTATTGCTAGATTCCTTATTTATCATGCTGAAGGAAATCCTTAACTGACCAATATATTTGGGGGGTGTTGGGGGGGTGGGTGTCAGATACATTTTGTTAATTAGCGGCATTTAAAAAAAATAAATATCATGTTTGCTATTCTTAAATTGTCATTTAAACGCATGCATTGTCTGTCGTTTGGGGGACAAATACAGGGTGTGGGGTTTATTTCTGAAAAAAGCCCTAATGCATAAATACTGCTGTGCAAAAATCTTGCTGGTTAAAAATGCAGTATTTTTGGCCATAACTTTGTACTATAGTATCTTTGTTCCTTGAGATTTAGCTTTTCTGAAATATATTTGGGCTTACTGTTCTCCCCAAATGTTTCTTATGATAAATATTGTATAGATGCATTATTTCAGTGATTAATTTATACATGCTCTGTCCTCATTGTCCATATACTAACATTTCCTGAATATTTTTATTACAGCCGGAAAGTTCAAAACATTTGAGGTTCTTTATAGTGAATACAGTTATTTGACATTACTACTAAAGATTTTTTGGCTTGTATACAACAGAAACTCAGAAGCATGAGGGAAAAGAAATAATCTATGTCTTTATTAATAGAAAAAAATTAGAATTTGTAGGCTAAGTGAATTTCTGAAGTGTTTTCATGATTGCAGCAGTACTGTAAGAACAGACTGTTTCTTTGATCTTCTTGTTTAAGTGATGATAGGAATAACAGAGAGATGCCTACATGTTGCTTTTCAGGATTCTAGCTCATACTTGAACAACAGTCATTGTAACGCACATCTTTAGCACTGAACAAATAGAATTTCAGGCCAATTGAAAGAATTACTTTGTTCTCTATCATATGCTTACAACAGTTTAAATAAGATTCTTGGAATGCTCAGTGAATTGCTATTTATTTTTATTTCCTGTTGCAGAATGCAAAGGGCAAGGATCAGTGAGGAAGGATTTCTTTTACCTTTATGTCTCAGTGAGAATAAAATCAACAAAAATGCAAGATGTGATATTTAGATATGTGAAATTGTCATGTTTTAGCATCCAGTGGGATGGGGAGGAGAATCAGAAAAACGAAAACAAAAAAGTGGGTCGAGATAAGAACAGAGTAATAATTGAAATGAAATACAACAAAAACAATTCGAATTAGAAAAAAGAGAGAGAGAAATCAAAAAGGAAAAAACCCAACAAACAACAGAGATGCACAATACAATTGCTCACCACTTGTTGACTGATGCCCAGCTCGTCCCCAAGCAGCGATCGGCCCCTCCCGGCTAACTCCCCCCCGGTTTATATACCAAGCATGATGTACTGTGGTATGGAATACCCCTTTGGTTAGTTCAGGCCAGCTGTTCTGGCTATGCTCCCTCCCAGCTTCTTGTGTACCTGCTCATTGGCAGAGCATGAGAGACTGAAATTTATTAGAGTAAGCACTACCTAGCAACAACTAAAACATTATTCCCAGACTAAAGCCAAAACACAGCACTGTGTCACAACCCAAAAGGAGTCGCTTAGGACGACCTCTCTCCCCTTGGGACCAACAATCAAGTTTGTGATACCCTTGGACTAAATTAAGGTGAAATGACACCAACCAACCAGTTTTATGATTTATTAATACAAAAATACAGGGTATGCAGTTAGATATGATAGCTCAATGGTGATTATTTTAACTGGATAAGCAAGTCCCATGCCACACGTTTTCACTTAGATCTGGTCACTGTTCGATAAAAAGAAAGAGAGGAGAAGAGAGAGAGAGGGGGAGAGAGAGAGAAAAGAGATATCACCACCCGTAAATCCAGTGGTGTCTTGTTGGTCCTCTTCCCCCGGGTGTCTTGGTAGGGGTCCCACATGAGCTTTCATCATTTGGGTTTTGTTCTCTAGAAAGGATGCTTCCTCATTTCCATACAAAGTGAGGGTGGGTGTGGTCTGTGTCTGTGCAAGCTCAACATGTGAGTGGTGGTCGTGGGGGGTCTCATTGGTGGTTGTGAGGGGTGAAGACCCTAACAGCTTTTGGCAGCCCCTGCTGTGTCCATGTTGCCACAGAAGTTTCTTCCAGGAGGCACTAGCTAGATCTTGCCTTCGCAAGACCTAAATCCATTGCATTCTTGTGGTTATGGTCAGTTTTGGTTGCCAAGTTAGGCAGCAGCTGTTCGCTTTGCAGCACCACCTCTCCAATTCGTGCAGAACAGCTTTGCACCAGTTCCGCTTGAACTTGTGCACTAAGCGATATTTAAAGTGATTATTAAAATGCCAGTTTTTTACACACTGTACCAGCTACTAGGAAGAAAAATAACTATACTAGCCAAAACCAGGACAGAAGTAGATGTAGAAACTGTGTGCTAAATTGCGCATAGCTGTGATATAAACTTGCATCACATACTATAATATGACCTCTTTGCCAAACCATTTTTTACTATATTATCCCTAACACCTAGGAGTCTCAGAGTATTTGTAAACGGAAAAAGCTTCATCTACCACAAAATATGCACTTGCCTGATCCTCATTAAACACTTCTGGTATCAGTGACGGTGAAGCTGACCCAATTTCATAGATCATTGCTGCTATGAACCACCCTCTGATTCCTCCTCAGTTCCTGGGTCTCATCTACATGGTGCTTTCCCTCTCCTTTGTGTTGGACTTTGGTATTTGGTAACCCAGTAAACTGGGTGAAAACAATGCAGCTCATTTCTACTTTTCTTGCTTGGCTAGTTTAGTACTCTAATTTTCCTTTTTTTTTTTTTTTTTGAGCCAGTTTGGCTAACCAATGGCTCAGACAAGTGCCAAGCTGACTAAAGGAAAAAGGTAGAAGTGTGTGTCCAAAAGAAAGGAGTAAGACTACCCTCCTCTTAAAACCTAATTCTGAAATTTCCCTGAACAGTGAACCCCTCATGTTAAGCACTTCATGGGCTACCAGGTATCCTGGTTTGGGAGGTTTGCCCTTTTCACTTTGAAAGGTTTTGATTTAATTTTTACTCAGGAAAAAAAAAAAAAAAGCCTATAAAGAAAATGGTAGGATAAAAAAGACCTCTTTTCTGCTCCCCTGTAAGAAAAACAAGTTTGTGTAAATATGGACTAAACCCAGCTGTATTCAGACTGGAGCCAAAAAGTTATGCTTGGTTTTAGGAATGGAAAAGTATAAGAACTGGGCTTTCATTTGACTCACAGAAAAATATAGAATTCCTGTTTATTTCCAGTAAGATCGTGGGGAAAAAAAAAAAGAAAGATGTCTTCCTTCTGAAGATAGTAAAAATGCCATGTCACTATGCACGATATTCAAGGTTTACTGTCTCCTTGGCCAAAACACTATTTCCTTCTCCCTTCACACTTGTTTATCACACTGATTAATTGCTTCCTGCCATGTAAGGGAAATGTTTTTACAGTACTGCTCTATGCATGCACTTTCTGGAATATTTCTGATCCTTCTGAATTAAGTGTAAATTGGTCTTCTAAAACTGACCAATTGATGAAGTGTAGTACAGCTGAAGAATACCAGAGTTTCTTGTTCAGTCTCCTGTCATCTTCCTTCTACTATTTTCCTCTGATTGTTTTTCTATATCTTTCCTTTATGCTGTTTCTCATAAAGAGAAGGTTGCTTGAAAAATCAGATTCAGTTCTGGTAATAATTACAGAATTGTTTATACTGACTAAATTAAAGATAAATTGTGACTAAGAATAGGATTAGAAAGTTCTAGTAATTAGGGGTAGTTCCCATGTGGAGACACCTTTTAGAGAAATAAAACATACTATAACAAAATAGTTATTATACAGTCCACTGCAGCATACAGTGGGCTAATGTGAGCCAAATTGGGCCAAAATTACTCATTTTAATTTGTCATTTCACACTGTCAAGAAGAGTATTTGCCAAAATGTTGATGAAAATTTACTCTTTTTTTCCACAGTCCTGTATCAGGTGGTTATTTCAATGATCGAAGACTGCCACTCGACTGAAGAAATGCATTAATTTGATAGGTCAAATTGTATTTTTGCCGAGACATGTTACTGTCGTGGTTTAAACCCAGCCAGCAGCTAAGTACCACCCAGCCGCTTGCTCACTCCCCCACTTCCCCCCTGCCCAGGTGGGACGGGGAGGAGAATCAAAAGAATGTAAAACCCACAGGTTGAGATAAGAAAAGTTTAATAAATAAACTAAAATACAGTATACTACTACTACTAATAATAATAATGATAAGGGCAATAACGAGGGGAGAGAATATAAAACTAAAAGGGGAAAGGAAAAAATAAACAGTAAACACACGTGATGCACAATACAATTGCTCACCACATGCTGACTGCTACCCAGCCCAACCTGAGCAGCGATCGATCCCTTCCGAGTAACTCCTCCCAGTTTATATACAGTCATGACATGCTGTGATATGGAATACCCCTTTGGCTAGTTTGGCTCAGGTGTCCTGTCTCTTCTCCCTCCTGGCTTCTTGTGCCTCCTCCTCCTCACTGGCAGAGCATGAGAGACTGAAAAGTCCTTGATCAGGGTAAGCATTACTTAGCAACAACTAAAACATCGGTGTGTTATATAATGCTAATAAAAAAAAAATTACTTGCATGCAGCAAATATTTAAGATACCGCATTTCTATACATTTATTGTAAAGAAAAATCACTCCCTATAAATAAAATTCCATTTATCTCAAGATGAAGTATTTGAAGCCTCTTAACAATTGCAGTTAAATGTGCTCAACATTTTGATTACTGTATATTGGAGGTTATTAATTGGTTATCACATGCTGTAGAATATTTGTTTATTCTAAACTCTGGTTTTAGAGAATTGTAATAACACTGTGCAACAATATCTTGATTACTGCTTTTCTCAGTGTCTTAGGAGAATATGGAAGGCAAGCCTTCATAGTTGACCTGATTCACTTCAGGTTAAGACAATGAAGTGTAAAACCTACGATTAAGGTTTTATTCATATATTTTGGAATTTCACTGTTTTATCTGAACTTGCTTAAGCAACCTGAGTATTACTGTGGGGCAAAAGGACAGATGTATAGTTAATCAAATTGGATAATTCCCTTTCCTAATAATCTTTTGGTTTAACACATAAATCAATAATGTGTATATAATTTAGATGATGGAGCTACTCTTCTTAAATTCCAACAGACTATTGTGGTAATAAGACATAAAGTAATTTTCCTCATCTTAGGCGCATAATCATATAATTCCAATTCTTTACCAGTTGTCAAAAGGGTTCAAATAATGTTATGATTAAAACTTGTTGAAAAAAACACCTTAATTGTTTTTCAGTGATATTTAATATGGTCTGGAAATTGGTTGCATCATTCCTGTTGTGGGAAGGTGTAGATATGGTGACAGAAGAGGAAGCTTTCTGTGGTTATGGATAGAATTAATCTCTTTTCATCTGTATTCATATTCATCCATGTTGATTTCATTTCTGCTAATATGAAACAAAAGCAACTCCACTGAAGATAGCAAAATGTAATTCCATTTAAAACCAGAATAGCAAAATATTATTACAGAGGATGAATACAGAAGCCATCCTAGATGATGGTGTTCAGTGTAGATGAGCCCAACAAACTTCAAAAGCAGATAAAAATTTAAGTAAAATCTGCTTAAGATATAATCACCAATAGTGGTGGTATTGGATGTGCTTAAAAAAAATAAAGATCGTATTTGCTGTTCTTAAAGTGTCATTTAAATGCGTGCATTGACTATTGTTTGGGGGGGAAAATTATGGTGTGGGTTTTCTTTCTGAAAAAAAAATAAAATTGAGAAAATATTGTTTTCCTAAGGCATAAATATATGTGTGTGTAAATATGTATATATATATATATATATAAACATACATATTACCAAAGTTATGTTAAAATATTAAGGACATTTCAGAGTAAAATGCAGCTGCTACTTCTGGGATGGAATGCGGCTAACATGAACAGAATCTACCCTACAATAATTACCCAGGCAACACTGCAACCTTGGCATATTCTGAGATAACGGAGAGTGAAGACACCACAGCGGAGGATTATGACAGGCTCATCGGGCTCAAGGTTCTCGTCAAATTTATGGGTGAGGGTGTAAAGACCCTCTTAATGTGACATATATAGGACACTAGTAAATTCCTTTACTAGTAGAAAGAGTTTACAGTTCTAGACTCTAGTGAAATTTATTTCCAATACAGTTACAATCTCACATTTTGCAATCTCATATATATATATATTTAACCAAAATATATTAACTCTGACCAAAATGATTTAAACAGGCATCTCTTCCCCAATTATTTCAGCCCATGGATGTTCTGCTTTTATCAATTAATATTTTCTGACATCCATTATCTCTGTAGCTTTTCAGTCTCCAAAAATATCTCAGAAAATGCTTTTGATTTTTAATAGTTTAAAAAAATGTAAAAAATTCTTTTAGCCTATTATAAATGTTGCAGTGTCTAATCCACTAATTTAGCTGAACTGAGGAAATCATGTCCTAAGCGTCTTTTCTGTTTTTCTCTGGGAATACACACAGAAAAAGATCCCTCTGTATAAAAAGGCCACACTTTTATAGACCAACGTAGAACTCCAGAAGTTATATGAAATCATGTACCTCTTAGACTTTTAGCACGTTAATATGGAAAAGACATTTGTCTAAGCATCAATAAATACCATTCTTTGTTTTGCCAGTCCTATTAGTACTAGCTACTTAATGAGCTCTGCGAAAGTCATGAAAATCTCTTTTCTATGAACCCAGATTTTAAAACTATACTCTGCTGTCTCTAGTCCACTAGATTACTAGTTCTCCTGGAAAACTGGAACTCATTTCTGTATTTATTTCCCTGAGACCATGAGATTTTATATAATTAGAAGAGCTACCTGTGATCCATGTTTGAATGCAGCTTATCATGGAATATGGAATATTAATATACTTTACGTAGGAAAAATCCTTTATTTAAGGGAAGAAATTGATTTGAATAAATTTCTTTTAAAATAAGTAATTTCTTTAAAATTTAACTTATTTAAATATAAGTTCTAAACTCTGCTTTTTGATAAAACTGCAAGTTTCTCCAGATCCACTCAGGGAAAATTTGACCTCTAGGACATCATAAATTTATCAGACATCTGATCCCTTCATTTTTCCTCTCACTGCTAATTCTGTCAGACTTCTCTGGAAAAGTGAAAAGGTCAAGAACATCTGATAATTTAACTAATGGTTCCCTTCATCACATTGTATCAGATTGAGGGAAGATTTACTTAATTTGCAGTATCTAATGGATATATGATGTCATCTGGATCAAATTTTGTCCTAATTTCCACCAATGAATATAGATAGACTTAAAGTATTATTAAGGGCAGAATTTGGAACAACTAAGTATCTGCCCTTTTATACTAATTTAAAAAGAGAGAGGCATTTCAAATCTGTACACCACCTGAAATTTTTTTGAGAGATGTTTAAATATACTATCCTTAACAATTTTGCACATTTTTGCATTTATGCACCAAAATCAGATGCTTAGATATGTACAAACTAGACACTTATGAGAGATGACGTTACTGAGCACTGGTTGTTAGAAGAGTCATAGTTACAATACAACTTGGGTAGCTATGCATGCTTTTCTTATCTGAAACCTCCAATTCTTTCATTGCAGATCTTTATCACTGTATTGCAATTTCATGAACATTTAAACATCATCCTACACAGGACTCTGAAAAACAGGCAGTCTGAACACTTGTCTCATTTCTATGCATGATATTCCCTCAGAGTAGTTGAAGATTTAACTCTTCTAAGGATATGAAGTCAGAAATGGTGTCTAACTCAATCCCACACGTATCCAGTAAGCGAAACCCCTTAAGATAAACTAGCAAAACCTCCCAACTTACTATAGCCTCACCTGATTTATGATCTAAATGTATTTGTCTTCAATAAGCTAAATACGGAAAGAAAGTTTTATGGCAGAAAGACTATCACACACTACGTTTTGAAAATACAAACCCGAGCCTTAGATAACTCTCAGTTTCAAAAGGATGAAGGGTCATATAAACAAACACAGATGCACTGAATGGCAAATAATAATTCTTATAGATTTCTATATATGCAGGAAAAGGAGATGATTAAATATTTTATTAAATGAAAAGAATCACAGAGATAATTTAAAATGTATAGTTTTCTTTGTTAAAGCATACTATGAGGAAAAAGACTTCAGGCAATATCAGGCAATGGACTAACCAGAAAAATAAAGTAGGCCATCTTACAAAAATCATGTTTTCATCATGTTTGCCCTGTGAAGAAGGACTTGGGGGTTTTGGTTGATGAGAAACTTAACATGAGCCGGCAGTGAGTGCTCGCAGCCCAGAAAGCCAACCATATCCTGGGCCGCATCAAAAGGAGCATGACCAGCAGGTCAAAGGAGATGATCCTGCCCCTCTACTCTGATCTTGTGAGACCTCACTTGGAGTATTGTGTACAGTTCTAGTGTCCTCAACATAAAAAGGACATGGAACTGTTGGAACGCGTCCAGAGGAGGGCCACGAGGACGATAAGGGGGCTGGAGCACCTCTCGTACGAAGACAAGCTGAGAAAGTTGGGGCTGTTCATCCTGGAGAAGAGAAGGCTGAGTGGAGACCTCATAGCAGCCTTCCAGTATCTGAAGGGGGCCTCAACATAAGAAGGACATGGATCTGTTGGAACAAGTCCAGAGGAGGGCCACGAGAATGATCAGGGGACTGGAGCACCTCCCATATGAAGATCGGCTGAGAAAGTTCGGGCTGTTCAAACTGGAGAAGAGAAGGCTGCGTGGAGACCGCATAGCAGCCTTCCAGTGTCTGAAGGGGTCATATAGGGATGCTGGGGATGGACTCTTCATTAGGGACTGTAAAGGTAGGACAAGGGGTAATGGGTTCAAATTTAAACAGGGGAAGTTTAGATTGGATATAAGGAGGAAATTCTTTCCTCTTGGGGTGGTGAGGTACTGGAATAGGTTGCCCAGGGTGGTTGTGAATGCTCCATCCCTGGCAGTGTTCAAGGCCAGGTAGGACGAGGCCTTGGGTAATATGGTTTAGAGCGAGGTGTCCCTGCCTATGGCAGGGGGGTTGGAACTTGATGATCTTAAGGTCCTTTCCAACCCTCACTATTCTATGATTCTATAAGGATGCTGGAGGAGGACTCCTCATTAGGGACTGTGGTGATAGGACAAGAGGTAATGGGTTCAAACATAAACAGGGGAAGTTTAGATTAGATATAAGGAGGAAGTTCTTTACTGTGAGGCTGGTGAGGTACAGGAATGGGTTGCCCAGGGAGGTTGTGAGAGCTCCATCCCTGGCAGTGTTCAAGGCCAGGTTGGACAGAGCCTTGGATGAGCATGGGGTGTCCCTGACCATGGCACAGGGGGGTTGGAACATGATGATCTTAAGGTCCTTTCCAACCCTAACTATTCTATGATTCTATGATTTTATGATTTTCAGGCCATGAAAGCAATGCAAGAGGACCAGCACAACACTGCAAGTTTTTGAGTCAGATCTCTTACACTGATGACAGGCACAAGTATCAAAGAAGGATTAGATTCTATCATAGTATCACACTGATTCTATCCATAAGAAGAAAGTAGGGTATTTATACACACTGTCTCACTTTGGTACTGAAAATTTAACACTCTTTCACAGTTCAAAGGTTATTTGAATTTTGCAGAGTGTAAAAAATATCCATTGTCTGATTACCAAAGTACCCAAGTTCAATTATTGTCTTCCTTAATGACCCCCTCACTGCACAGTGAGGAATAAAAATAATATTTCTTGTAAGTTTCTTAATTTAAGGTGAAAACGAACACATTTAAAACCTTTTCACATTTCTGTTGCATCCACATTCTGAAAAAAAATACACTTTGCTTTATGTGGAGTAACTAAATGCATTCTTACTTTCTGTGACTGGGAAAGAAAGGAACAGGATGGGAATAAAGCAGTTTTCTGGTATTCTAAAAAAAAAAAAAAAAAAAAATCTATATAGAATCACAGGTTTCCAACCAAATGGTTTGGGTTTAAAGGGACCTTTAAAGGTCATCTAGTCCAACCCCTCTGCAATGAGCAGGGACATCTTCAACTGAATCAGGTTGCTCAGAGCCCCTTCCAACCTGACCTTGAATGTTTTCAGGGATGGGGCATTTACAACCTTTCTGGGCAGCCCATTCCAGTGTTTCACCAACCTCAGTAAAAACTGTCTTCCTTATATCTAGTCTGAATCTACCCTCTTTCAGTTTAAAACCATTACCCCCTGTCCTATTGCAACAGGCCCTACTAAAAGATCTGTCCCCATCTTTCTTATAAGCCCCATTTAAGTGCTGAAAGGCTACAATAAGTTCCCCCAGAGCCTTCTCTTCTCCAGCATGAATAAGCCCAGCTCTTGCAGCCTGCCTTCATAGAAGAGGTGCTCCAGCCCTCTGTTCATCTTTGTGGTCCTTCTCTGGACTCACTTCAAAAGAGCCGCATCCTTCTTATGTTGGGGGCCCCAGAGATGAACACAGTACTCCAGGTGGGATCTCACATGAACAAAGTAGAGGAGCAGAATCACCTCCCTTGACCTGCTGGCTACTCGTCTTTTTATTCAGCCTAGGATATGGTTGGCTTTCTGTGCTGCAGGGGCACATTGCAGGCTCATGTCGACTTTTTCATCTACCAGTACACCAAATTTCTCTTGGCAAGGCTGCTTTCGATCCACTCATCCCGCAGCCTGTGTTGATATCAGGGATTGCCATGACCCAGGTGCAGGACCTTGTACTTGGCCTTGTTGAACTTTACGAGATTCACATGGCCCCACTTCTCAAGCTTGTCCAGGTCCCTCTGAATGGCATGCCATCCCTCCAGCAAGTCAACAACACCACACAGCTTGGTGTCACTGGCAAATTTGCTGAGGGTGTGCTTGATCCCACTATGTCAATGATGAATATATTAGTTTTGGTCACAATATGGACTCTCGAGAGACACCAGTCGTCACTGGTCTCAATCCAGACATTGAGCCATTGACCATTACTCTCTGGATGCGACCATCCAACCAATTCCTTATCCATCAAATCCATCTCTTAGACCAGGTTGGACAGAGCCTTGGGTGACATGGTTTAGTGCAAGTTGTCCCTGCCCATGGAAGTGGGGCTGGATCTAGATCATTTTAATGTACTTTCCAGATGTTAAAGTCCTACTCCAGTAGTTTCTGTGGAAGTACATGTATATTTATAGTTAGAATGAGGCTTCACGACTTTCTGAATCCTGATTGTTTGCACATTACAGATTCACAGAATGCTTGAAGTTGGAAGGGGCCTCTTGAGATTATCTAATACAATTTCGCTGTTTAAGCAAGATCAGCTAGAGAAGGTCACCCAGGAATACTAATAAGGAGTTAATAACAGTAAGAAATTAATTATCCTAATATTTATCCTTGAGGCTTAAGTTGGCTATTTATCGCTTACTCCAAAATACATTTACTGCACTTGCTCCTCATTGTAAATATGAGTGACAAATTTAACAAAACAGTCTTTAACTCAGAAATTCAAATTGTAATATTTTCCTAAAGAAGTCCATTACTTTATAATTGCATTCTATTAGTATTTAAGCTGCAGCTTCTTTTGCTATGCCTTTGCTTTCTTTGAAACTTTCCGATTCTATCAAGCAGAAACTGCAAAAAGTAAAAGGTTTTATTCATGTGGGCCTTTCAATAGAAGCTCCCCTCTTCTGACTCCCTCAAGTTTTAACTATGGTATTGTTATTAGGTCTATATATTATAAAGTTATAAAAGGAATGTTCACGATTGTGCTTTAAAAGTTAACATAAGAATTTATGGTTTATGCTCAGCTCTGCTGATACTTCAGTTTTTCTCCTTTTTGAATGAAATTCTTGCACCATTGAAATCAATACAACAGATTGCAAAAAAAAAAGGCAAAGTTTTTAATTCTCTGCCTTAGTTTCTCCATCTATAAATTTGTCTATTTGCTTTCTCTCACAACTTCAAATCAATAAATTGATTTAAGATTTTGTGGTGATACAAAATAACTATCAACTCCTACAAAATTGAATTTTTTAGGTAGCGGGTTTTTTTAGACTTCTTATTTTCCATTCTCATGCAAGTCTCTTTAAAATGTAAATTAATGCAAGTGAAAATACACTTATAGCAAAATTGTCCGAGTTTTCTAGTAGAATGTAGCATACATTAACAAAAAAAAATGAGGGCTGAGGAGAATGTCCATCGTTTATTGAATGCAGGGGAAAACAGTGATAAAGGCTGAGGAAAAGGTTGAGGTACTTAGTGCCGCCTTTGCCTCAGTCTTTAATAGTAAGACCAATTGTTCTCAGAGTACCCAGCCCACTGAGCTGGAAGACAGGGAGAGGGAGCAGAATGAGGCTCCCATAATCCTAGAGGAAATTTTTAGCCACCTGTTATACCACTTAGACACACACACAAGTCTATGGGCCAGGATGGGATCCACCCAAAGGTACCTGTGGCAGGTCCTCCATGTCAAGGTCCCTCTGGATGGCGTCCCTTCCCTCCAGTGTATCGACTGAGCCACACAGTTTAGTGTAATCAGAAAACTTGCTGAGGGCGCACTCAATCCCACTTTCTATGCTGCCAACAAAGATGTTGAACAGGATCATTCCCAACACTGACCCCTGTGGGACACTATAGAAGTCTATCAGATTGGTCAAGCAAGATTTACCCTTGGTGAATCCATGCTGACTACTCCTGATAACCTTCTCTTCTACATGCTTGATGATGACCTCTATACTGACCTCTTCCATCACCTTTCCAAGGATGGAGTTGAGGCTGATTGGCCAGTAGTTTCCCAGGTCCTCCTTCTTGTCCTCTTTGAAGATGGGAGTAACATTGGTCTTACTCCAATCATTGGGCACTTCCTGTTCTCCATGATTTTTCAAAGATAATGGAGAGTGGCAGAGCAACGACATCCGCCAGCTCTCTCAGCACCCATGGGTGCATCCCGTCAGGGCCCATGAATTTATGGGTGTTAAGTCTGTCTAGACAATCTCTAACCCAACCCTCTATGACCAGGGGGAAGTCTTCCTTTCTCCAGCCCTCTTTCTCTTGCCTCCGAGGTCTGGGACTCCTGAAGGCTGTCCTCGGATCTAAAGACTGAGGCAAAGAAGGCATTCAGTAGTTCTGCCTTCTCTGTATCTTCTGCTACCAGGACACCCATCTGATTCAGCAGCAGCCCCACTTTTCCCTTAATCTTCCTTTTGCTGCTGATATACTTGTAGAAGCCCTCTTGTTGTCCTTGATGTCCTCTGACAGTCAATTCCAAGCGGGGCTTGGCCTTTCTTGTCACATCCCTGCATACCCTGACTATGTTCCTGTAGTCTTCCCACTGGGCTTGGCCCATTGTCCTGGGTTCAGCTGTAACAGTTATTTTTCTACTTCTTAGTAGCTGGTGCAGTGCTGTGTTTTCAACTTTAGTCTAACAACGCTAATAACACACCAATGTTTTTAGTTTTTGCTAATTAGTGTTTACTCCGATCAAGGACTTTTTCAGTCTCATGCTCTGCTAGTGAGGAGGGGCACAGGAAGCCAGGAGGAAGCAGAGACAGGACACCTGAGCCAAACTAGCCAAAGGGGCATTCCATACCACAGCATGTCATGCCCAGCATAGAAACTGAGGGGAGTAACCCGGAAAGCCCAGATCTCTGCTCAGGTTGGGCTGGGTATCGGTTGGCGATTGGTGAGCAATTGTACTGTGTATCACTTGTGTTTATTGTTTTCTTTTCCTTTTCCCATTTTAGTTCTATATTCTCTCCCCTTGTTATTTCCTTTACCATTATTATTATTGGAGGTAGCAGCAGTAGTTTTGTATTATACCTTAGCTACTGGACTGTTCTTATCTCAGCCCGTGGGAGTTACATCCTTTTGATTCTCCTCCCCATCCCTCCAGGAGTGGGGGAAGGAAGAAGGGGGGAGTGAGACAGCAGCTGTGTGGTTCTGAGTTACCAGCTGGGTTAAACCACAACAGTTCTTTGTGGCACCCAAGGTGGGGCATGAAGGGATGAGATAACGACAGATCTGACCAGAGTGTGTCTAATCATATTTGTGATAAGCAGTCGTTGTTTTGGATTAATAGTCACTCGTCACAATGCTGATTTATTTGCTCTCAGAGTTGTTGTGCTTGGTCTTGGAGTTTCAGCATGTCACATCTTACTTGCAGCCAGTATTTGCTGTTTTAGTGTTTATCAGCTTTGGGGCCTGGGCTAAGGTTCTTGTTTTGCTGTACTTCATGGTAATGACTTGTAATACAATAGAATCATTGATCATGAAACTGGTCTGGCATGTGATCTCAGCGTGGCTATCACCTCTATACTTTGGGAGGCATAAAATGGGAATTCTTAGTAATTACACATTTGGTTTTCCTCCTCAGAGGGTCAACCTATGAAGGAGACATTCCCTTACACCCCCTGCTCCTCCACCAGGCTATTACAGCAGCATTTGAGAATTCTAAAGGTTTTGGATATCCTTTGGATACCCTTAAAACCTGCCTGCTGCTTTCAGAATCATAGAATAGAATAGAATCATGGAACAGTTAGGGTTGGAAAGGACCTTAAGATCATCAAGTTCCAACCCCCCTGCCATGGGCAGGGACACCTCACAATAAACCATATCACCCAAGGCTTTGTCCAACCTGGTCTTGAACACTGCCAGGGATGGAGCATTCACAACCTCCCTGGGCAACCTGTTCCAGTGCCTCACCACCCTTACAGGAAAGAATTTCCTCCTTATATCCAATCTAAATTAGCATGTTGCCACACATACAGCATGTGTTTTACCCACAGCCATCCCACCCTGAGAACACCCTATTTCGTCTGATGTCGAAAGTTAAGCAGGGTCGGGCTCACGTCTTGTCTAGGGTTAAATGACACTATAGGAGGACCACCAAGAGATTTTCTCCAAGGCTGGACAGTCATGAGTGACACAGTGTGTGGGATAGTATGGGCAAGTATCTAGTCCAGTGGGCCCCTCCAGTGCTTTGGAGCTTCACCACTGAACAAGTGCAAAATCCAGAAAAACTAGTAAAGCACTTAAACGAGGTGTGCTGTCATCCTGGCAATAGAAGAAAGGAACAAATCATGACAATATGCTGGGGCTTGGCCTATGCCTACAGAGCCCTGCTTGACACTATCCAGCACCTGGGACAATGGGGCCGACGGTCACGAACTAAAAGGTAGGAAAGCCAAGCAGGTGGGATCACTTTCTAGGGAAGGGGGAATTGACAAAGCCATTGCAAAAGAGAAATGGGTCCTCAGCCTTTGGAGGGGCTCTTGGCAGCTGTAAAGTATACCTACAAGAATGATGTTATGTATGGCTCAGCCAATAGGACCACGATAGAGAGAGGCATCCAGTCCCTGAGGGAATCAGCCATTCTAGAGATGATCAATCATAGGCTGGATGCTGGGAATGCATCCGTAAATCCAGATGAAGTCGAATGTACACCACCCATGTGACAGAAACTTACACGGAGTGCGCCATCATCATATGCCCACTCATTGGCATCAATGACCTGGAGTGAGGCAGTACCACCAACAGTCAATGAAGTGACTCGTCAACTCCAGGAGTTCGAAGACAATCTCACCCCTTCCATCATTTCAGTTGTGAAAAAACTCCTGACCCAGGCGTTCAAACTACTGAGAGATGATCTATCCAGCTCCCCATGTGTACCAACCTGCATATCAGCTATTAACAGAAGGCACCCTAATTGCCTGAGAGAGAAGATATAGGAGGTACATGCCACAGGCCACCCTATGGTTTTATCTGTGGGATTACAGAGAAGACATGAGAAAGTGGGATGGAAAACTTACCTCAGTTCTGGAGGAACTGAATGGGGAAAACACATTAAAGGATGATCCTCCCAAGAAAGTTGCTGCTCCAGTCGCTGGTGAACAGTTTCCCAGATAGACTGGAAGAACTGATTTTACTCCAACACCTGTAATAAGGAATTTTAATCCCTTTCCACAAGACATAAGTGGAGAATCTCATGATCACTATTAGAGGGACCCTGCCTTCAGCCAGGTGGAGGAGAGGGACAAGCAGGTTTACCAGACCGTGTGGATCAGATGGCCTGGCAAATCAGTCCTACAGGAGTATAAGGCTCTAGTAGATACCGGTGCATAGTGTTCCCTGATGCCATCAAGCTATCAAGGGGTGGAGCCCATTTGTATTTCTGGAGTGAGAGGAGAATCCCAAGAGCTGACTGTACTGGAGGCTGAAATCAGGCGGCCTGGGAAGGAGTGGCAAAAGCACCCCGTTGTGACTGGTCCAGAGGTTCCATGCATCCTTGGCATAGACTACCTCAGGAGAGGGTACTTCAAAGACCCAAAAGAGAGTACCAATGGGTTTTAGTATAGCTGCCTTGGAGATGAAGGAAATTAAGCAACTGTCCGCCTTGCTTGGTCTCTCGGAGGATCCTTCTGTTGGGGGGTTGCTGAAGGTCGAAGAACAGCAAGTGCCAGTCATGACCACAACAGTGCACCGGCAGCGATATCACACCAACCAAGACTCCCTGATTCCCATCCATGAGCTGATCCGTAGACTGGAGAGCCAAGGAATGATCAGCAGTACCTGCTCACCCTTTAATACCCCATATGGCCAGTGCAGAAGTCTAACAGAGAGTGGAGACTAACAGTGGACTATTGTGGCCTGAATGAAGTCACACCACCATTGAGTGCTGCTGTACCGGACATGCTAGAATTTCAGTATGTACTGGAGGCCAAGGCAGCCAAGTGGGATGTCACCACTGATATTGCCAATGCATTTTTCTAAATTCCTTTGGCAGCAGAGCGCAGGCCACAGTTTGCTCTTACTTGGAGGGGCATCCAGTACACCTGGAACCAACTGCCCCAGGGGTGGAAACATAGCCCTACCATCTGCCATGGACTGATCCAGACTGCACTGGACCAGGGGCAAGCTCCAGAATACCGGCAATACATTGATGGCATTATTGTGTGGGGCAATACAGCAGAGGAAGTATTTGAGAAAGGGAAGAAAATAAACCAAATCCTTCTGACATCATTTTTGCTATAAAACGGAGTAAGGTCAAGGGACCTGTACAGGAGATTCAATTTTTGGGAATAAAATGGCAAGATGGACATCGCCAGATCCCCAGAGATGCGATCAACAAGATAACAGCAACGTCTCCACCAAGTAATAAGAAACACAAGAAGTCACATTAATAACACCTACTGTCAACACAATGGCGCTTAATGTGCATGGACATTTAGGCCACGGCCTTAGCGCCCTGTTATTAGGATCTTCTAGTGTAACGCTACAGGGTATCTTTGTGCTTCCTGGCATAATTGATGCGGACTATATGGGATAGATTAAGGCAATGGTATGGACTCCAAGTCCTCCAGTACATATCCCTAAGAACACACGTATAGCACAACTTATTCCATTTTTAAATCAGGAACCCAGAGCTGGGTCAAAGGAAAGAGGAACTGGAGGCTTCGGCTCCACAGGACAAGAAACAAATATTAGAGATTCAGCAAACAAAACCACAGATTCGAATAACGATGATCTGGGGAAATCAGTGCATCTTGATATGCTAGTAGACAAAGGAGCAGATGTGACAGTAATTGCTGAGAAAAATTGGCCCCAAGACTGGCCATTAATTAATCCTCAGGGAACTTTAGTAGGCGTAGGAGGAAACACCACAACTAAGCAAAGTGCTCATTTAGTGACCTTCTGAACATCAGATGGATCTCAGGGTTTCACCAGACCATATGTGACTTTAATTCCCATGAATCTGTTGGGAAGGGACTTGCTAGGACAAATGGGATGTATCCTGTCGTCGACACCTGCAGTTCCCAGATACTCCTTATCCCTGTGTCCTGGTCTTCTAGACTTCTTTTCTTAAAACTATGCCAACTATAATGAATTATCTTGCGAGAATTCTCAGTATGTTCTCTAACTGTACTCTATTTTTTTCTCTATGTAGCATGCACCTCAGTAATTTTCTATTGCTACTGTTGCAAAGCCATCAAACTTAACATTACTTAAAACTAATTCTAAAGGTTTGTATATTTTGTGATTTTGTGCCCCTTTGTCTCAGGCCCCACCACAAAATGAACTGTCAGGAAGTGAGAAGCAATATCCCTTGTTTACTGATGGGTCCTGACGTATTGTGGGAAAGCATTGAAGATGGAAGGCAGCTGTATAGAGTCCCCTACTACAAGTTACTAAAACTGCTGAAGGAGAGGGTGAATAGAGTCACTTTGCCGTGGTGAAAGCCATCCACCTGGCCTTTGACATTGCTGAACAAGAAAAATGACCAGTACTTTATACAGACTCATGGATGGTGGAAAATGCCCTGTGGGAGTGGTTGTAGCAGTGTAAGCAGAGCAAGTGGCAGCGCAGAGGTAAACCCATCTGGGCTGCTGCATTGTGTCAAGATATCTCCGTCCTTGTGCAAAACCTGATGATGAAGGTATACCACGTATATGTTCATGTACCCGAGTCGGGCCACTGAGGAAGATCAGAACAACCAACAGGTGGATCATGGTGATAAGATTGAAGTGGCTAGGATGGATTTAGATTTGTGAATTATTTTTAGCTCGGACACCTTAAACCATCAAGGCAGATATACAACATACAGATGGGTCCGTGATCGAGGGGTGGACTTAACAATGGATACTGTTGCCCAGGTTATTCACAAATGTGAAAAGTGGTTCAATTAAGCAAGCCAAGAAGTTAAAGACTCTCTGGTATGGAGGACAATGGCTCAAGTACAAATAAGAGGAGGCCTGGCAGACTGACTATATCACACTCCCACCAACCCACCAAGGCAAGTGCCATGTGCTATCCATGGTGGAAGCAGACACAGGATGGCTGGAAACATATGCTGTGCCCCATGCCCCTGCCCAGAACACTATCCTGGGCCTTGAGAAGGAAGTCTTATGACAATATGGCACCCCAGAAAGAACTGAGTCAGACAATGGGACTCAGACACTCGGGCCAAAGAGCACGGCATCGAGTGGGTATATCACATCCCCTACCATGCACTAGCCTCTGGGAAAAACGAACAATACAATGGGCTGTTAAAAACTACACTGGGAGCAATGGGTGTTTGGACTTTCAAACATTCGGATACACATTTAGCAAAAGCTACCTGGTTGGTCAACACCAGAGGATCTGCCAACAGGGCTGGCCCAGCCCAATCAGAACTTTTGCATACTGTAGAAGGGGACAAAGTTCCTGTGGTGCACATAAAGAATTTGCTGTGGAAGACAGTATGGGTTATTCCTGCTTCAGTCAAAGGCAAACCCACTCATGGGATTGCTTTTGCTCAGGGACCTAGATATACATGGTGGGTAATGTGGGAAGATGGGGAAGTCCGGTGTGTACCGCAAGGGGATTTAATTTTGCGGAAAACCAGCCAATTAACTCCACTAGATGCTGTTGCCTGCTATTTAACACTTTTACAGCCCATCAGCTAGATGCCCATCTCCAACAGTATGGGCTTTGAAAAGGAGATAGGTGCTGTCATCTCTTTCACGAACACCCCCTTGTCATGGGGAAAGAGCTTGTGTGCCCTTGTGAGGTTGAGAGCTATGCTGGTGGTGGCATATGCCTCCGGTAGGGTCTCCCATGCCAGACAGGTCTCAACTGAAGGGTTAACTAATCTCAAGCAAGAAAAGTGGAGCAAAAGAGGTGGAACTAAAGGGGACGAAAACGAGAAGTAGAAGAAGGAACTGAGAAGGTCAAGAGGTCGAAAGGATGGTTTTGAAAAAGCAGACTAATCAATTACAATTTTAGATGATGTATGCGGACAGCAGCAACTAGCCAATTGTATTGTAGCTTTAAGCTCATGGATATGATCAAAAGCATATATAAACCATGTAATCTATAGTAAAAAGGTCTTCGACCAGCAATCGGACTCCCTGTCTTAAATCCCCTTAACACTCTAACCAAACCTACAACCTGCGGACTTTGCTGTCACCATCCAACCTCGCTAGGCCCTGGCAGATAAACCTCAGGTGTAAATGGTGGGGCCAGTTTCACGCACGCTGTGCCTCACTTTGGGCGTAGGACCGAAGGGTTTGCTCACACAAGGAGATATGTTCTGTCATCTCTTTCACGAATACCCCCTTGTCATGGGGAAAGAGCTTGCATGCCCTTGTGAGGTTGAGAGCTATGCTGGTGCTGGCACATGCCTCCGGTAGGGTCTCCCATGCCAGACAGGTCTCAACTAAATGGTCAGACAAAGTGTGTCCATGGGCAGGATGGGCTCACCAGCCTTCAGGCAACCATCTTAGGAGAAGGACAACTCTAACTTCAAACCCGGGCAGATGGAGCTCGTATATCCCTGTAAGGCCATCCATCCAAGAGAAGGACTTCTAATCAAGCCTACGACCTCAGGACTTTGCTGTCACCATCCAAGCTCGCTAGGCTCTGGCAGATAAACCTCAGGTGTAAAGGATGGGGCCAGTTCTGCGCACACTGTGCCTCACCTAAAAGGTCAACTGTGCAAGTCTGAAGGGTTTACCCGCACTCGCAAAGCCCTGTAGCGACAGGCAAGGGACAAAACAGCAGGTGATAAGGTGCACTGGAAGTCACAGACTTAACCCTGAATGCAGGCGGTTCAGGACGTTGGTTGCTCAAGACTGACGCAGGAGATGACAGTCTGGGTCAGCAACATCCTGAATGACCAAGCAGCCTTTCTTTTGAAGGAGAGCACTGCTTGTTCCATATGGAGAGAGGCCTAGAAAAGGTGGCCTAACCAAAGCTCATCTCCCCCTCCACCTGGTTGACTAGCCACAGCCAATGGGCATCTTCTGTTGCGGTCGATTAAAGACAAAGAGACAAAGGCATACAGCTGCCTCCAAAGGTGAGTCCAGATTGACACTCGCATGTTGGAACATCAGAACTATGCTTGATTATCCTGGGTTTAGCAGTAGCAGTCAATTTTTCTCCTTGGTAGCTGGTGCAGCGTTGTGTTTTGACTTTCAGCCTGGGAACAGTGTTGATAACACCAGTGTTTTCAGTTGTTGCTAAGTAACGTTTACCCTGACCAAGGACTTTGTGAGGTTCATGCTCTGCCAGGGAGGAGGGGAAGCTGGGAGGAAGCAGAGACAGGACACCTGACCCAAGCTAGCCAAAGAGGTATTCCATACCACAGCACGTCATGCCGGGGGGGGAGGGGGGGGGGGAGTAACTGGGAGTTACTCAGACGGACACAGGGTCTTCTGGGTTGGACTCGTTTTTCGGCAGGTGGTATCGTATTCTCTTCCCTTGTTATTTTCTCTTGTTGTTGGTGGTGGTAGCGGTGGTGATTTGTGTTGTACATTGGTTGCTGGACTGTTCTTGTCTCAACCCGTGGGAGTTGCATTCTTTTGATTCTCCTCCCCATCCCTCCGGGAGCGGGGAAGGGGAGAGCCCCCGGGGGGGGGTTGACGCGGGCTTCAACTGCTTCCATCCCAGCACCACTCACTGGGAGTGAGTGAACGAGCTGTCTGGCTGGGTTTAAACCATGACAGTTCTTTTTGGCGCCCAACGTGGGGCACAAAGGGTTGAGATAACGATAGATCTGTCTGCATTAATCGTCACTCTTCACAATGCTGATTTATTGGCTCTCAAAGTTGTTCCTCTTGGTCTCACAGTTTCAGTATATCATACCTTACTTTGAGCCTGTGTCCTGGGTTTAGCAGTGGCAGTCATTTTTCTCTTTCTTGGTAGCTGGTGCAGTGCTGTGTTTTGACTTTCAGCTGGGAACAGAGCTGAAAAAACAATGATGTTTTGGTTTGGCCAAGGACTTTGTGGGCCTCATGCTCTGCCAGGGAGGAGGGAAGCCGGGAGGAAGCAGAGACAGAACACCTGACCCAAACTGACCAAAGAGGTATTCCATACCACAGCACGTCATGCCCAGGAGGTAACTGGGAGTTACCAGGAAGGGCAGGTGGACTGCAGGGTTGGAGGAGGTATCGGTCGGTGCTTGATCGGGCTGGGGATGCAAGTTATCGGTCGCCTTGTGATGGAGTGTTGTATTCTCTTCCCTTGTTATTTCCTTTATCATTACTATTATTGGTGGTAGCAGTAGTGATTTGTGTTATACCTTAGTTACTAAGCTGTTCTTATCTCAACCCGTGGGAGCTGCATTTCTTTCTGATTCTCCTCTCCGTTCCCTCAGGAGTAGGGGGAGGGCAAGAAGGGGGGGGAGTGGGTAACAAGTTGTCTGGAGGGGTTAAACCATGACAGTTCTTTTTGGCGCCCAACGTGGGGCTCTAACCCACGACCCTGAGATTAAGAGTCTCATGCTCTACCGACTATTTGCTGCATTAGTGTTTTTCAGGTGTGGGGCTCGGGCTAAGGTTCTTGTCTCATTGTACTTTATGGTAGTGACTTGTAATACAATAGAATCATTGATCATGAAACCGATCTGGCTTATGTTCCCTGTGTGTTCACCACCTTTATACTTTGGGAGGTATATAATAAAAGTGCTTAGCAATTACACATCTTTTTTCTCCTTCTCAGGTGGTCAACCTGTGAAGGAGACATTCTTTTACCCTCCCAGTTCCTCCCCCAGACCATTTACAGCATCTTTTGAGAGTTTTGAAGTTTTTGAATGGTCTTTTAATGCTGTTGAGACTTGTTTGCTGATTGTGATGGGGATCACCATGTTGGCACGCATACAGAGAGTATTTTGCCCACAAGCATTTCATCTGTTTTCAAAAGTTAAGCAGAATCAGGTTTGGGTTCTGTCTGGGGTTAAACAACAATATAGGAGGACCAAGAAATTTTCCCCGAGGCTGGACACTCATGAGTGGCAGGGTGTGTGGGATAGTATGGGCAAGTATCTAGGTCAGTGGGCCCCTCCAGTAATTTGGAATTTCACCATCAAACAACTGCAAAATCCAGAAGAATTAGTAAAACACTTAAATGAGATGTGTGGTCATTCTGGAAACACCAGAGATGGACAAATCATGGTAACATGCTGGGCTTGGCCTATGCTCACAGGGCCTTGTTCAACACTATCCAGCACCTTCAAAAGGAAAAAAGTGTTGCTGGATCTGAGGGCAAAGCAACAGTGCAGCTACTCCAGCTCCAAGCACAGCAGCTACACCAGCCCCAGCAACAAGCACAGTCACTGCTCTGGCTGCAATGAACAGCGCAGCTACCCCAGCGGCAAGTACAGCAGCTACTCAGACTTCGACTGCAACACTGATACAGCAGACAGTGGGCCTCCTGAGTGCCGTTCTGCATGAATTACCCATGAACTGTGACGACTCAACATCGACATTGCTGCTCTCAGTGAAGTTCACCTTCATGAGGAAGGTAGCCTTAAAGAACATGGTGCCGGCTATACACTCTACTGGTCAGACAAATCCAAAATATTATCTCCTTATGCCTTCCACTACACAATAAGCAACATGTTCTTTTCAGCATATATGCTCCAACTGAGCATATATAGGTCAGTTGCTGAGGTGAGTATCTTGAGAGAGGACACCTTCAACACGGGGGGAAGCTCAGCGTCCAGGCGCTTCAAATCAGAGTGGCAAGAGCCACCGAGGGAGCCTCAAGTCCTCAACAGGACTTGCCCAGGAGCTGGCAGCTCAGCTGATGCGAGCAGCTGACTCACAGGGGGCGGAACCAGGAGGAGCAGTGGCAGCCTTGACTGATTAAAAACCTGCCCCAGGGAGCGCGAGTGACCAGGGGCGTGGGGAACAGGGCAGGTGAACAGGGCAAGTCGAGGAAGTTTGCATGGGCAGGCGAGTGGGATGGTGAGCACCCGTCATATGACCAGGGCCCGGTCTGGGAATTCTGCTCTGTCTGCCCAGGTGGTGGCCAGTGTAGGCACCCAGACAGAGCCGATGAGAGGGGAGGCTGCAATGCAGAGCTCGGAGTGTAGAGAATGCCTGCACTGGTCTTGTGAGGGGAGGGTGCATAATGGGCAGGGCTGCACCTGGTGATCCCTGGTGCATGTCCTCCTGCAGCAGGTGGCTGAGATGCGGGAGGCTATTAATAGGCTTCAAGATGTCAGGGAAGCTGAGAAGAAGCAGGAATGCTTGCTCCAGGCCCAAACTGCGCAGGGGCCTCAAGCATCCATTGTACCTAATGGAGGAAAGAAGGAAGCTGCTAACCCAGGAAACTGGGAAACAGTAAAAAAAAAAAAAAAAACCAAAAAAAAAAAAAAAAAAGGAGGAAGAGGACAATTAAAAGCACGGGGCTTCCTCCTAAATCTGTTGCCCCACCCAGGACCACTTTGCTGTCTTCCAGGGGGCTGATGAAGAAACACACTCACACCAGAAACAACAAGCTGGTGCACTGCTAAAGAAGATATCTACTGGTGCTGCCAGGAAAAAGTGGCGGGTCATAGTAGTAGGGGACTGTACCTTGAAGGGGACAGAAGCATTCATCTGTTGGCCTGACGCAGTCTCAAGGAAGGTGTGATGCCTACCAGGGGCACGGATCAGAGATGTTGCAAGAGAAACTGCCTGCTCTAGTAAGTCCCACATACTATTACCGACTTCTAGTGATCCATGTGGGTGCTAGTGATAGATAGCAGTAGCCTGGAGAACATTAAGGACTACAGAGCCCTGGGAGAGGTGGTTAGGGCCTCTGGAGCTCAGACTGACTTTTCATCAATTCTCCAGGATACAGGGGAGGACCCTAAAAAGGCTAGGAGGATTAGCAAGGTTAATAAATGGTTAGAACAGTGGTTCCATAGTCAGCGGTTTGGGTATCATGAACACGGGACCCAAGTTAGTAGGCCAGGTCTACTGGGGGATGGTGGAGCTGGTCTAAGGGGAACAGCAGTTTTGGGAGGAGACTTGCCAGACTGGTCAAGGATGCTTTAAATTAGATGTGTTGGGGGAGGGGGGCATCATTCCATCCCAACACATCCAGTCAGTTGCCAGCACCTATAATAAATGCTTAGAGCAATGTAGAGATATTGCAGCAGCTCCAGCCAATGAGCTGGCTTCATTTGGAGCTCGGCTCGGATGCTTCTATACAAATTCCTGTAGCATGGGGAACAAACAAGAGGAATTAGAGGTGTGTGCATGTCTACAGGGGTATGATATAATAGGCATCACAGAAACATGGTGGGATGGCTCCTATGACTGGAGTGTTGGAGTGGAAGGCTACAGGACCAGCAGGCGGGTAGGGGGAATTGCTATTTATGTTAGAGATAGGCTGGAGAGTATGGAACTCTGTCTGGGGAAAGGTGAGCAGTCAACAGAGAGTTTGTGGGTCATGGTTAAAGGGAAAAAAGCAATGGGAGGCATTACTGTGGGGATCTGTTACAGAACGCCTGATCAAGAGGAATCTGTGGATGAAGCACTCTACAGAGAGATAGGAACAGCCTCACGCTCACAGGCCCTTGTTCACATGGGGGACTTCAACCACCCTGATATCTGTTAGAGGGACGGTATGGCCCAGTACAAGCAACCCAGGAGGTTCCTGGATTGTGTGGAAGACAACTTCCTTCTGCAAGTCATAGAGGAGTGTCGTGGTTTAACCCACAGCCAGACAGCTTGTTACCCACTCCCCCCCTTCTTGCCCTCCCCCTACTCCTGGAGGGACGGAGAGGAGAATCAAAAAGAAATGCAACTCCCACAGGTTGAGATAAGAACAGTTTAGTAACTCAGGTATAACACAAATCACTACTGCTACCACCAGTAATAGTAATGATAAAGGAAATAACAAGGGAAGAGAATACAACACCCCATCACCAGGTGACCGATAACTTGCCCCCCCCCAGCCCAATCAAGCACCGACCCATACCTCCTCCAACCCTGCAGTCCACCCAGCCCTTCTGGGTAACTCCCAGTTACCTCCTGGGCATGACGTGCTGTGGTATGGAATACCTCTTTGGTCAGTTTGGGTCAGGTGTCCTGTCTCTGCTTCCTCCCGGCTCCCCTCCTCCCTGGCAGAGCATGAGGCCCACAAAGTCCTTGGCCAAACCAAAACATCATTGTTTTTCAGCTCTGTTCCCAGCTGAAAGTCAAAACACAGCACTGCACCAGCTACCAAGAAAGAGAAAAATGACTGCTGCTGCTAAACCCAGGACAAGGAGCCAACAAGGAGAGGTGCCATGCTTGACCTTGATTCGGAAAAAAATTCCGGGAGCAAACTTGCCAACAAAGTTTTCAAGCTGACAAGCAGGTATTCTTAATTGCGGCGCCGGGAGACATGGGGGATAACTCCTCCTAACCTGTGTCCCCTAATTGCCACACAAGCCATCCTTATATAGTCCATGGCATACATATATATTCATGAGGCTACGTATGGATTTCATCATTTTACAGAGAGTTCCCCGCATGCGTACAGAATTGTGGTGGTGGTCTCTGAGGGCCGTTTACTTCTTCCAACAATCTTCTTCACTTCTGGCAGCCTTTGAAGCATGCGCAGTAGATGCTCATACCAGTTTAATTGGTTTGTTAGCACCAGAGACATAATAATCCTCCTATCCTCCTACTTATCAGTTAGTTTAACTGTAGCCCATCCTGGACACCTGCAGTTCCCAGATACTCCTTATCCCTGTGTCCTGTTCTTCTAGACTGTTTTTCTTAAAACTAGGCCAAATATAACAAATTATCTTGTGAGAATTCTCAGTATGTTCTCTAGCTGTACTCTATTTTTTTTCTCTATGTACCCTGCACCTCAGTAATTTTCCATTGCTACTGTTACAAAGGCATCAAACTTAACATTACTTAAAACTATTTATAAAGGTGTCTATATCCCATTTTGTGATTTTATGCCCCTTTGTCTCAAATAATGTATCCAAGCAGGTTGTTCCTTTATCTTCGCTGCAGTAAAGGTGGTCAATAATATCTGGTACGGTATGCTCCACTTCTCCTGTAGAGGATCTCCTGAAAAATTCTTAACATAAACCCAGCCTCCAGATCTGAAAGGGTGAATCAGATAATCCAAACCCTTGTCCCTACTATTCTCTTATTTATCTCCTCCAATAGTTTTCCCAGATTGATCAGAAACTATCGGAGATAGTCTTCCCCCACTTCCTGAAGACTTTCTCCTTTAAACTGGGACTGATATGGTCTTCCATACAAAATCTCAAATGGGCTAACCTCTTCTTTTGACCGGGGTTTAGTTTGAATTCTTAATAGAGCCAGTGGTAATGCCTGGTACCAATATAAATTCGTTTCCTGACATATTTTACTAATTTGTTGTTTAATCAGATGGTTCATTTTTTCTACTTGCCCACTGGACTGAGGCCTGTATGGAACATGTAGTTGCCAATCAGTTTCTAATTTTTTGCTAATTTTTTTGTAACAATTTTGCACTAAAGTGCGAGCCTCGGTCAGAAGAAATTGCCTCTGGTACCCCAAAACGAGCTTATTATCTTGTTAAATAATATTTTAATCACTTGTTTTGCATTATTTATTCTATAAGGGAATGCTTCTGGCCAGCCTGAAAAAGTATCTATTAACACCAATAAATATTGATAACCTCCTTTTTTTTGGTAATTCAGAAAAATCTTTTTGCCACTTCTGTCCCTGATAACTTCCTCTACCAGTTGTCCCAGTTTGATTTCTATTTTCAGTCTTAGGATTATTCTTAAGACATAGCTGACATTGTTTTGTCACTAAGTGAACTGTGGTGTATAGATTTGTTTGTCTAAATATTTATGCAAAGAGTTGCTTCCCCAATGAGTTTTATTATGTTCTTCCTGAGCTAACACCCAGAGCTGGTTATAGGGGATTACAATTCGCCCATCAGGTATTTGAGCCCATCCCTCTTTATTTTCCTGTCCCTTTAGATCCTCAATCAATTTTCTATCCTCTTTTGAATATCTAGGTTTAGATTTTTCAATTGTTAGTTTGCCATCAGGGATTAAGGACATGATTTGAAATAGTTCAGCTGCTCGTTTGGCTTCAAAATCAGCCAAATTATTTCCAATTTCCTGATCAGAGTCACCTTGTTGATGTCCTTTACATTACATAATAGCTACTTCTTCAGGTAGCTGAACAGCTTCCAGTAATTGTAGAATTTCTGTAGCATGGTTAATCTGTTTCCCTTGTGTGTTCAAAGGTCCACATTCTTTCCAGATAGCGCCATGTGCATGGACCGCACCAAATGCGTATTTAGAATCAGTCCTAATATTTATCCTTTTATATTTAGCCAATTCCAGGGCTCTCGTTAATGCTATTTTTTCTGCCTTCTGGGCAGAGGTGTTCTCAGGTAAAGGTTTAGGTTCTGTTACCTGTGAAGTGGTGGTAACAGCATATCTCGCATTTCCTTTACCATTTTTCATGAAGCTACTACCATCAGTAAACCAAGAATCAGCATCTTTCAGAGGTTTTTCTTTCAAGTCTGGTCGGCTCGAATATGCAGTCTCTATGGTGGTCAAGCAGTCGTGTGTTAGTGGTTCTGTCGATTGTACCTGCAAAAGGATGCTGGATTCACAACGTTAGTGACCACAATTTTTGTATCATCCTGTTCTACAATGGTGGCCTGCTATTTAAAAAAAATGTGAAGGAGATAACCAGTGGGCTCCTTTCTGCTCCGGGACTGCTGATATCACATGGGACACTAGTACAGTAATCTTTTGTCCCAAGGTGAATTTGGAACCTCTTCAATATTCATGATAACTGCTGCCATAGCTTTTAGGCATCTGGGCCATCCTTTCCTCGCTTCATCCAGCTGTTTTGAAAAATAGGCCACTGCCCTTATGCAGGGTCCTAGTTTTTGAGCAAGGACCCCCAAAGCTATTCCCTGTTCTTCACAGGAATATAGCCAAAAGGATTTAGTCACATCCAGGAGTCACAGAGCTGCAGTTCTCATTAGCTCTGTTTTTAAATTTCTAAAAACCCCCTCTGCTGTATCAGTCCATTCTAAAGAGAGAGAGTTTCCTTTCAACAGTTCATATAGTGGTCTTACCAGAACACCATAATCATGGATACAAAGTCTGTACAATCCAGTCATTCCCAGGGATGTCCGGAGCAACTTGACGGTCAACGGTCATGGAGTCTTGCAAATGGCTTCTTTTCTAGCAGTTCCAAGTTCTCTCTGTCCTCCTGTTATTTCATATCTTAGGTAGGAAACTTGGGTTTGGATTAGTTGGGCCTTTTGTCTGGATATCCGATAACCATTCAGTCCCAGAAAATGTAACAATTCCACTGTCCACTTGATGCATTCTTCCTTTGTTTCTGTAGCAATTAACAGGTCATCCACATATAGTAACAGAGTCCCGTTTGAGTGGGTGGCTTCCATGATTTTAGTTCTCATGCTAGCTGATTTCCAAAAATTGCTGGACTAGTTTTTTTTTTAACGCTTTAGGTAATACTGTCCAAGTTAATTGAGTTTCCCTTCCTCTGTCAGGATTTTCCCATTTGAAAGCTAATAATTGTGGCTTTCTTTGGCCAATGGTAAGCAAAAGAAAGTGTCCTTTAAATCCAGGACGGCAAATCATTTCTGATTATTATTCAATTTAGTCAATCAGTCATACAAATTAACTACTACTGGACAAATATCCTCTGCAGTTTTGTTGATTGCCCTGAGATCGTGAACCAATCTGCAACTTTTCCCATCATATTTCTTTACTGTCCAGATAGGAGTATTATATTCCGATTCACATTCAATTAATAATCTATATTTTAAAATTTATCAATTTTTTTTTATTCCCTTTGATCTTCTAATTTGAAGGGATATTGCTTTATTCTAATTGGGTAGTTCCCCCTTTTTATTTCCACTTTAACAGGCAAAGCATTTTTCACCTTACCTGGAACTTCATATGCCATACTCCCACATATACCTCATTAAGGATTTCTTCTATTTCAGGGAGGTCCTTCTTTTTGCATTTCTATTGAATTAAAGATAAATTGAAAACTGCAATCAATAGTTTTTAACTCTGAATTCCATTTTGCCTTCCTTAAATGTTGATTTTTGCCCTAACAAAGATTTTAGAGAATTTGGCATGCATAAAAATTTATGCATTCCTGTTTGTTTTCCCAATTTGTACTTTAAAGGTTTCAGAAAGAATGCCTTTTTTTTTTCTTTTTTTTTTCTTTTTTTTCTTTTTTTTTCTTTTTTTTTCTTTTTCTTGGTGGCCAGTAGCTCCCACATCTGTAACAAATTCTTTTCTCTCTGATTTAACACCAAATAAGTTACTCCTGTATCTACTAAAATTCCACTTTATTTCCCCTAGTTCATAGTTTTAATGTAACCAGTGGATCTGCTAGGGTAGATTTCCCCAGGTCCCTGTCAGTTTAGTTCCAGTTCAGCCCCCGAAGACACTCCATAGCACTGCCCCCCCCGGGTAGTCTTACTTCCAGCGTCCAGACTCCCCATAGTACGCACACACACCTATCTGGTTCCCCAGAAGAAGAACCCACTCCCCCACTTCCTGCCGACATCCCTCTTCCCACGCTCAAACACAGGAGCTGCTCGAGTTCCCCTCCTTTCCCCCTTGGTTTTCCCTTTTTTTTTCCTTTTTCTCACAGCGGCTAACCCTGCTCTGCAGGGCCTGCAGGTGCCTGCCTCTGCAACAGCGCTTCTCATTTAACCCCTCCATAACTCTGAATGTGAATGTGTCGCTTGTTGCCAGTGACAGAACTCTCTTCTTCCTTATCAATATCAGATAGGAAAGATGCAGAGGGTGCTCCTCTCGGAGGTACCTGTGGTACGTGATTTTCCACCCTGTCTTCCTGATTACTGTTTTTTAACTTTAAGCATCTTTCCCCAATATCACAGGCTGAGCATCTCCAGCTTAACTTTCAGTTTTTCCCTGTCCTTTTCCAAAGCCAAAATTAAGGAATCTGGCAGAGCTATATTAATTTTGCATTCAGTCTGTCACTCTGTGATTTCTTAAATTGAAAAACATATCTGCATACATCATCCCATTTTCCTTGCCCCCTTAAAACAACATTAATTGTAAGAATGTATTATAGTTCAGAGTTCCATTTTTAGGCCATTTTTAGTCCATTTTTCCTAACCTTCCAAAGTATACAAAGGCCATCATTGGTTATAATATTTTGCCAATATTTTCTTATTTACCAAGCCCTCAGGAGACCCTCCAAGTTCTTTCCAGTGTGCCAAAATGCACCCAGAAGTATTCTTTCAAGGTCTCTTCACTCTGCTGATTTTCCATTATCAATCTCACATTCACACACACACATGCACACAAATGGGATTCCCCAGGCATACTCCACACAGTTACAACACTTGAGACAGAGATAGAGACTTCAATTCAACTAAACAACAGTTAATAACACAGTTATAACATCCTGTCACCAGTACCAAAATCACAAGACCAAAATCATTACTGTAACAAGCCACAAAATAAGGTGAATACCAGTAGAATCAAAAGCAATACTTCCTAACCCTTATAGCTCAGACCATATTGTAACATTAATAGGGGGGTTTCCTTGAACCCTTTATAGTTGACCAGCCTGTCAGTGTCCCAGGAAGGATGAGACCCTTGTGTCTGACCAGCCTATCTGTGTTCCACTGTGGGAAAATGTTCATTACTGAACAGCCCACTGTATCGGAGGGTGATTCTACTAACCTATTCAGGGACCCATGCTGACGGCATCACTGAATCAAATCCCTTATGGGCTGTTGATAGCACATTGGACCCAAAACCATTTCCACAAGACACCCCCTTGCTTCTTGTAGGACCTAAATCACAAGATGCCCCCTGCTTAGTTATAACAGTCTGTCACTTATACCAAAATCACAAGACCAAAATCCTTAATACAACAAGCCACAAAATAAATCAAATACCAACAAGATCCAAAACCTTTTCTGCAAGACACCAACTTTTTTCCTGCTCACCAACAGGGAACGGCTGTCTGGAAACATGATGTTCCAGGGCTGGGTTTAAACCACGACACCTTGTTGCAGTGATCATGAGATGGTCAAATTCGAAATCCTCAGGACAATGAGAACAGCATGCAGCAAGCTCACTGCCCTGGACTTCAAAAGAGCAGACTTTGCCCTCTTCAGGAACCTGCTCAGTAATGTTCAGTTGATACGCTGCACGGAAGGAATGCCATCCAGAGGGACCTTGACACGCTTGTGAGGTGGGCCAGTGCCAACCTAATGAAGTTTAACCATGACAAGTAAAAGGTCCTACACCTGGGTCATGGCAATCCCAGGCACAGTTACAGGGTGGGCAGAGAAGAGATTTAGAGTAGCCCTGAGGATAAGGACTTGGGGATGTTGGTCAATGAGGAATATGAGACGGCAGTTTGCACTCGCAGACCAGAAAGCCAACCATATCCCGGGCTGCATCAAAAGGAGCATGACCAGCAGGTCGAAGGAGGTGATCCTGCCCCTTTACTCTGCTCTCGTGAGACCTCACTTGGAGTACTGTGTGCAGTTCTGGTGTCCTCAACACAAAAAGGACATGGAACTGTTGGAAAAAGTCCAGAGGAGGGCCACGAGGAGGATCAGGGGAGTGGAGGACCTCCCATATGAAGACAGGCTAAGAAAGTTGGGGCTGTTCAGCCTGGAGAAGAGAAGGATGTGTGGAGACCTCATAGCAGCCTTCCAGTATCTGAAGGGGGCCTATAGGGATGCTGGGGATTGTCACTTCATTAGGGACTGTTGTGATAGGACAAGGGGTAATGGGTTCAAACTTAAACAGGGGAAGTTTAGGTTGGATATAAGGAATAAATTCTTTCCTGTGAGGGTGGTGAGGCACAGGAATGGGTTGCCCAAGGAAGTTGTGAATGATCCATTCCTGGCAGTGTTCAAAGCCAGGTTGGACAAAGTCTTGGGTGGCATGGTTTAGTGTGTTGTGTCCCTGCCCATGGCAGGGGGTTTGAACTAGGTGATCTTAAGGTCCTTTCCAACCCAAACTATTCTATGATTGTATGAACTCTGCAAGGTGATCCTGCAGAAAAAGATAAATTCTACACTGACCTGTGTCAACTCACTCAAAAGGTTCCTATAGATGATAAGATCATAATCTTTGGTGACTTCAATGCCCGAGTACGTAAGAACTTTGACACCTGGAAAGGAGTACTAGGCAAGCACTGTGTTGGTAGCTGCAATGATAACGGACGCCTCTTGCTGGAGTTTTGTGCAGAGCAGCAGCTTACCATCACCAATACTATTTCAGCAAAAAGACAGCCTGAAGACAACCTGGATACATCCTCAATCTAAACATTGTCACCTTATTGATTATGTCTTAGTGCGCCAGAGAAACGTTAGTGATGTCTGTCACACCCAAGTGATGCCTAGTGCAGAATGTCAATGTGTTGTGCATTGCAGACTTAACCTTCACTTTAAGCCCAGACCTAAGAGGGGCGGCATTCTGAGGAGAAAGCTCAAAGTTAAAAAACTTCAAATAGCTGCAGTGAGGGACAGCTTTCAGGCTAGCCTTCAAACTAGGCTTGAAGACCAGCTTAAAGATTCTTGTCCTGAAGCGCTTTGGAGCTATACTCTCAAGGTATTCATGTTTTGAATCTGTATATTAATAATGGCAATTCAAAATACAGTGTTATCTGTACAACTTCACAAAAATACAGGTGTACAGTCTGATTAGTTTAAAGAGATTCTGTACAATTTCAGGTAAACCAGAGCTAGTTCAGCCCAATTAAGTAAAAGGTTTTGTGGTAGTTTATTTTTTTTCCGAAGTGCATCACATTTTACACTGATAAATATGTCAAAATAAGATGTTCAGGTTCTTAGAGAGGTTAACAATGACTATTTGTCACCCTCATTCCCAATACAAGTCCTACCAAGTAATTTCCTTCAGATCTAGTTCAGTAACATCCAAATTCTCCAGATTCAGATATTTAGAGAACAATATCTCATGGAGAAGATGATAGCTATGTTCTCAGACCTTCAAATTGGTTATCAAAACAGCCATTCTCGAGTCACAGGCTGCTTCTCCAAAGACCACAGCTGTACAAATATTACAGATCCACTAACAGGAAGAAGAGAACTCATAGTGCATAGATATTTGGCAGTGACTTAAAAGACAGGTGGGCTCAAGAGATGGAAAATTTTATAAAACTATAAAAGGAAGATAATTTTTGGTAGAAAAGGCCTAATGGCTACTTGCACGTGGACAATCTAAGAGGCTGGCAGAGAGCTGCCTTATTACATTTATTTTTTAAGAGGTCAGCTTATACCTATTTCTTAATCTTTCAACTCCTTCTGTATTCATTAAAAAACCTCTTACAACTCTGAGCAGGGATAGCTGTAGTGAAGTATCAGTGCCTTTATTTAAATGTAAAAAATTATTTACAAATAGTATCTGCAGTTTAATTTTATTTACAGAATAAATTGCAGAAGTACAACACATTTAGTGCATATGCAGCTAATGATAAAAGATTTATATACTGCTTTGTAAGCTTCCCATACCTTTGTAAAATAAAGCCATCCAATTAAATTAATAAACAGTTACTTGCCTGTGTTCAACAATTACAAGAACTGGCAAATAAGGAGTTAAACTAGTGATATAGTAAATGTACAAAATTTCATCTTATTTGCTTACTAGCTCTAACACATAGGAACTTTTCTACATATTCAAATTAATAGAATAACTCTTTAATAAGGCATATTCCATGCACACCATTAGAAAAAGGCAAACAAAAAGAGTTATTGAGCATGACATCAGTGTGCATGTTTCAACACTGTGCAGATCATATTCACCAAATCTTCATTAAGTTACAATCTTTTATCTATTTTCAGGCACCTATCATACTATATCAAATAAGACTTTCAGTTTCCTTTTGGAAAAAAGAAATAATTGGAAACTTTTTTATTGAGATACATAGGTCAGTGAAACACCCAGCAATCTGTGAAGTTTCCAACTATAGGACATGTATACAAGACCTCAAAGTCAGTACCTGTCTGCCAGAGTCCGCTCTTAATGAGCATCTCCAAAATCAAAGGCAGGCAAATATCTGACATTTAAGTTCTCACAGCAACTAGAGGGAACTTTCCGATAAGACTATCATTGTTACTTTGATGGTCTTTTGATCAAGAGGCAAGTATCGGTGCAACTCATTTTCTATACAAAATTCATAGCATGGCTTTATTAAGGTGAGGAAAACACATGCAGGATCTGAAAACAATGTACTCATTCAAGGCTGGGAATGTTTTATGCAGTCCAAATTACTTCAATAAACATCATAGTGTATCTTCTCACAGCTTTGAGAAAGCCCCAGATGTCACGCAGGACAGTCCACATATGCCATGAACAGACAGTATACTGTATATATACTGGTATATATATAACAGACTTAGAGCTTTCAGGCACTCCTGCCCTCTCATACAGAATCTTCCTAGAAATTTCTAGATCATATTTAATAACAAAAATTCTGTACCACATATTACATAACTAAAAAATACAATATAAATATAAAGATATCTGGAAAAAAAATAAAGCTTTTCACACTATTACTCCTTCAGAGCCAAAGATCTTCATAAGAGTAAGACAATAGAAAAGGCAAAGTCATAACAATATTGACAGCCCTTAGATATTAACTGACATTTTATGTAACAAGATGATTCATTATAGAAACAAGTAGAAATGAACTATGAACATGCAAAGCAAAACAAAACCTGCCAATAGAACAGAATCATAGAACAGTTAGGGTTGGAAAGGACCTTAATATCATCAAGTTCCAACCCCCCTGCCATGAACAGGGACACCTCACACTAAACCATGTCACTCAAGTCTCTGTCCAACCTGGCCTTGAACACTGCCAGGGATGGAGCATTCACCACTTCCTTGGGCAACCCACTCCAGTGCCTCACCACCCTCACAGTAAGTAACTTCTTCCTTATATCTAATCTAACTTCCCCTGTTTAAGATTTAACCCATTACCCCTTGTCCTATCACTACAGTCCCTAATGAAGAGTCCATCCCCAGCATCCTTATAGGCCCCCTTCAGATACTGGAAGGCTGCTATGAGGTCTCCACACATCCTTCTCTTCTCCAGGCTGAACAGCCCCAACTTTCTCAGCCTGTCTTCATATGGGAGGTGCTCCAGCCCCCTTATTATCCTCATGGCCTCCTCTGGACTTGCTCCAACAGTTCCATGTCCTTTTTCTGTTGAGGACACCAGAACTGTACACAATACTCCAAGTGAGGTCTCACGAGAGCAGAGTAGAGGGGCAGGATCACCACCTTTGACCTGCTGGCCACTCTTCTTTTGATACAGCCTAGTAAGTCACCTAGGCTTTACTGAACTGCCTCCCCCCCCAAATACCACACAGACTTTTCTGCATATAAAGCACATACAGTATGCTGTATGCGCATTTGTCTTTTGTGCTTTTTAGACATACAAAATACCTGCACAACTATCTTAGGAACATTGATAGTGAAATTCTGCAAGTTGTTTAAAATTAAAGCAGTAACCAACATTGGTGATTCAAAGTTGTACACATTCTTCCTCTTCTATAGCAAGCAAATAAAATAGCCATTTACATGTTATCAATGCATCTATTTATAATTACTGATTTTTCAAGAAAATTCAGGAGAGAGCTAGTGTTAAATATTCAGCCTTGTGGTGTGTCCTGGGTTTAGCAGCAGCAGTCATTTTTTCTCCTTCTTGGTAGCTGGTGCAGTGCTGTGTTTTGACTTTCAGGCTGGGAACAAAGCTGATAAAAATGATGTCTTGGTTTGGCCAAGGACTTTGTGAGCCTCATGCTCTGCCAGGGAGGAGGGGAAGCTAGGAGGAAGCAGAGACAGGACACCTGACCCAAACTGACCAAAGAGGTATTCCATACCACAGCACGTCATGCTGAGGGGGGAACTGGGAATTACCCGGAAGGGCAGAGGGGACTGCAGGGTTGGAGGAGGTATGGGTGGGTGCTTGGTTGGGCTGGGGGGGTGAGTTATCGGTCGGCTGGTGATGAGGTCTTGTATTCTCTTCCCTTGTTATTTCCTTTATCATTACTATTATTGGTGGTAGCAGTAGTGATTTGTGTTATACCTTAATTACTAAACTGTTCTTATCTCAACCCGTGGTAGTTGCATTTCTTTTTGATTCTCTTCTCCATTCCCCCAGGAGTAGGGGGAGGGCAAGAAGTGGGGGAGTGGGTAACAAGCTGTCTGGCTGGGTTTAAACCACGACATGGTGTCAAAACACTACTTCAGTATACAAAGCCTAGAACATCAGCCATAAAAAGATTGTAGATCCTTCATTCCAGCATGGAGTGCTCTATTCATGGTCATTTCAACATGGAATGCTCACCCAGTCTTGTTCTGATCACTGCAGGTAAGCAAAGACAAAATACAGTACTGAAAACTTTTAACACTAATAGGAAAAGAACTTGTTAAACCCCTAAATAGCATTAGCACTGCTATTAACAAGTCTTTACTGTTGGCTCAAGACAGCCATGTTTTAAATAGTTAACCTACACTAGTTCTCTAACAATATTGAATTAAAAATGCTAACTGTTACAGAAAGATCAAATTACTAAGACTTTTGGAGTTGGACATAATAAATAGAACCTGAAAATAGAGGTAGCCTATGTCCATGCATAGAAAAGTTATAAAAATGTTTTCAGATCATGCTCTCATAGTCAAGTTACCAAATGCTACTTTGTAGCTGGAATTAAGTGGTTTGACACTAGTTATAGATAATGAAGTACATGGCAAGTCTATACTAACAACATTTAAGCAAAGCCTTACTTTGCAAAAAGGCTTACATCTGACATATTCAGACATCTCCAAAATTGACTGAGAAATTATTTTATGTCACATCATCATCATTTAAACATTAGAATAATTTTAGATTAGTTCAATAAACTATACCATTAATATATATATCCATTAACTTCAGAAAGAATATGTAAATCCCTTTTCTTAGGCTGATCAGAAAGACTAAAATATTAAGTCTCAGTCTTTTAAATACTCTAATACTTGACACTGGCTTGTCAGAAAAGTTCCATTAATAAAAATCCTGTATTTAAACTATTGTGTCAATATAAAATAATACTTTTACCTTTATAAGAGTTTATCAATCAGATATACAATTATAAGTAGAATTTAAGATATCAATATCTCATGAGTCTCCAGAGAAATTTCAGTGTATATTCTTTTCAGAAAAAGTATAAAATGCCTACAATACCTGAGAAAAAAATACTTCATCTTTTTATACTTCTACATGAATTAAGCATGCATGCAAAACCAACTAGTAAAAGTCTACAAAAACTAATGCTTGACAACTTGTTCAGCCCTTATTTTTCATGCTACTAATAAACAAATTACATGTGTCCTGGTTTCAGCTGGGATAGAGTTAATTTTCTTCCTAGTAGCTGGTAGAGTGCTGTGTTTTGGATTTAATGTGAGACTAATCCTGACTGATAGCACACTGATGTTTTAGCAGTTGCTAAGCAGTGCTTGCCATAAGTAAAGGACTTTTTAGTCTCTCATGATCGGCCAGTGATGAGGGGCACAAGAAGCTGGGAGGGAGCAAAGACAGGACACCTGACCCAAACTAGCCAAAGGGGTATTCCATACCACAGCATGTTATTCCTAGTATATCAACTGGGGGCTCTTTTGTGGACACCCCCTTGTCGTGGGGAAAGAGCTTGAGTGCCCTTGTGAGGTTGAGAGCTATGCTGGTGGTGGCACATGCCTCCAGTAGGGTCTCCCATGCCAGACAGGTCTCAACTAAATGGTCAGACAAAGTGTGTCCATGGGCAGGATGGGCTCACCAGCCTTCAGGCAACCATCCTAGGAGAAGGACAACACTAATGTCAAACCTGGGCAGATGGAGCTTGTATAGCCCTGTAAGGCCATCCATCTAAGAGAAGGACACTCTAATCAAACCTACGACCTGAGGACTTTGTTGTCACCATCCAAGCTCGCTAGGCTCTGGCAGATAAACCTCAGGTGTAAAGGATGGGGCCAGTTCTGCGCACACTGTGCCTCACCTAAAAGGTCAACTGTGCAAGTCTGAAGGGTTTACCCGCACTCGCAAAGCCCTGTAGCGACAGGCAAGGGACAAAACAGCAGGTGATAAGGTGCACTGGAAGTCGCAGACTCAACCCTGCATGCAGGCGGTTCAGGAAATTGGTCGCTCAAGACTGACCCAGGAGACGACAGTCTGGGTTGGCAACATCCTGAATGACCAAACAGCCTTTCTTTTGAAGGAGAGCACTGCTTGCTCCATATGGAGAGAGGCCTAGAAAAGGTGGCCTAACCAAAGCTCATCTCCCCCTCCACCTGGTTGACTAGCCACGGCCAACGGGCATCTTCTGTTGCAGTCGATTAAAGACAAAGAGACAAAGGCATACAGCTGCCTCCAAAGGTGAGTCCAGATTGACACTCGCAAGTTGGAACATCAAAACCATGCTTGATACAGAGAACAGCAGGCGTCCTGAGCGCTGTTCTGTGCTAATTGCTCACGAATTGTCACTACTGAACATCGATATTGCTGCTCTCAGTGAAGTTTGCCTTCATGAGGAAGGTAGACTTGATGAACATGGTGCCGGCTATACACTCTACTGGGTCAAGCAAATCCAAAACCGAAAGTCATCTTTCTGGAGCTGGTTTCATGATTAAAAACTCTATCATCTCTAAACTTGAAAATTTGCCGATAGGTCATTCCGATCGTATTATCTACCTATGTCTTCCACTACACAACAAGCAACATGTTCTTTTCAGCATATATAGAATCATAGAATCACAGAATAGTCAGGGTTGGAAAGGACCTTAAGATCATCTAGTTCCAACCCCCCTGTCATGGGCAGGGACACCTCGCTCTAAACCATATTACGCAATGCCTCATCCAACCTGGCCTTGAACACTGCCAGGGATGGAACATTCACAACCTCCATGGGCAACCTATTCCAGTGCCTCACCACCCTAACAGGAAAGAATTTCCTCCTTATATCCAATCTAAACTTCCCCTGTTTAAGATTTAACCCATTACCCCTTGTCGTATCACTACAGTCCCTAATGAAGAGTCCATCCCCAGCATCCTTATATGCCCCCTTCAGATACTGGAAGGCTGCTATGAGGTCTCCACACAGCCTTCTCTTCTCCAGACTGAACAGCCCCAATTTTCTCAGTCGATCTTCATATGGGAGGTGCTCCAGTCCCCTGATCATTCTCGTGGCCCTCCTCTGGACTTGTTCCAACAGATCCATGTCCTTTTTATGCTGAGGACACCAGAACTGTACACAGTACTCCAAGTGAGGTGTCACGAGAGCAGAATACAGGGGCAGGATCACCTCCTTCAACCTGCTGGTCACACTCCTTTTGATGCAGCCCAGGATACGGTTGGCTTTCTGGGCTGCAAGCGCACACTGCTGGCTCATGTTCATTTTCTCATCAACCAGCACCCCCAAGTCCTTCTCCGCAGGACTGCTCTGAATCTCTTCTCCGCCCAGCCTGTAGCTGTGTCTGGGATTTCTCTGACCCAGGTGTAGGACCTTGCACTTGGAATGGTTAAACTTCGTGAGGTTGGAATCAGCCCACCTCACAAGCGTGTCAAGGTCCCTCTGGATGGCATTCCTTCCCTCCAGCGTATCAACCGAACCACACAGCTTGGTGTCATAAGCAAACTTGCTGAGGGTGCACTCAATCCCACTGTCCATCTCACCAACAAAGGTGTTAAACAAGACCGGTCCCAACACCGATCCCTGAGGGACACCACTCGTTACTGCTCTCCAGCCGGACAGTGAGCCATTGACCACAACTCTTTGTGTGCGGCCCTCCAGCCAGTTATTTATGCACTGAGTGGTCCATTCATCAAATTAATGTCTCTCCAATTTAGAGACAAGAATGTCGTGTGGGACAGTGTCTAACGCTTTACACAAATCCAGGTAGATGACATCAACTGCTTTACCGCTGTCCATCAGTTCTGTAGCCCCATCATAGAAGGCCACCAAATTGCTCCAACTCTGCAAGCTGACCCTGAAGAAAAAGAAAAATTCTACTCCGACCTGCGTCACCTGAGTCAAAAGGTTCCTATAGAAGATAAGATCATAATCCTTGGTGAATTCAACGCCTGAGTAGGTAAGAACTTTGAAGCCTGGAAAGGAGTAGTAGGCAAGCACGGTGTTGGTAGCTGCAATGATTACGGTCTCCTCTTACTAGAATTTTGTGCAGAGCAGCAGCTTACCATCACTAACACTATTTTCCAGCAGAAAGACAGCTGGAAGACAACCTGGATGCATCCTTGATATAAACATTGGCATCTTACTGATTATGTCTTAGTGCGCCAGAGAAATATTCGTGATGTCTGTCACACCCGAGTGATGCCTAGTGCAGAATGTCAAACAGATCACCGCCTTGTGCGTTGCAAACTTAATTTCCACTTCAAGCCCAAACCTAAGAGGGGCAGCATTCCGGGGAGGAGGCTCAATGTTAATAATTTCCAAATAGCTGCAATGAGGGACAGCTTTCAGGCTAGCCTTCAAACTAGACTTGAAGACCAGCTTACAGATTCTTCTCCTGAAGCGCTTTCGCAACACATTAAAAATAGCATCCTGCAGACCTCCGTAGAATCAATTGGGTTCTCCTTAAAGAAAAACAAAGACTGGTTTGACGACAGCACCCAGGAGGTCCAGGAATTGCTGACAAAGAAGAGATCTGCTCATCAAGCACAACTCGCTCAGCCACTTTGCCATGTAAGAAAAGCAGTCTTTCGTCTTGCATGTAGCAAACTGCAACAGAAACTTAGAGATATCCTGAACAAGTGGTGGCTCAACCTAGCAGAAAAGACTCAATTATGTGCAGATCTGGGTGACCACAGTGGATTATATGAGGCTCTGAAGGCAGTGTATGGACCAACATTTCAGGTTCAAAGCCCCTTACTTAGTGCAGATGGCCAAACGCTTACAGATAGAAGATCCATCCTGAATCGTTGGTCTGAATATTTTCAAACACTCTTTAGTGCTAACCATGTAGTCCAAGGCAAAGGAATCCAGCACATTCTACAACATTCGGTGAAAAATGAATTGGATTTAGCCCCTACCATGGAAGAGACTTTTAAGGCTATACAGCAGGTGAAAACTGGCAAGGCAGCTGGGATTCACGGAGTCCCACCTGAAATCTGTCGTGGTTTAAACCCAGCCAGACAGCTTTTAACTCACTCCCCTCCCCTTCTTTCGATCCCCTATTCCCGGATGGACGGAGAGGAGAATCGAAAAGGATGCAAGTCCCACAGGTTGAGATAAGAACAGTTTAGAAACTAAGGTATAACATAAATCACTACTGCTACCACCAATAATAATAATGATAAAGGATATAACAAGGGAAGAGAATACAACACCTTACCACCAGCCAACCGATAACTTGCCCCCACAGCCCAACCAAGCACTGACCGATATCTCCTCCAACCCTGCAGTCCCTAGGCCTTCCGGGTCACTCACAGTTACATCCCGGGAATGACGTGCTGTGGTATGGAATACCTCTTTGGTCAGTTTGGGTCAGATGTCCTGTCTCTGCTTCCTCCCGGCTTCCCTCCTCCCTGGCAGAGCATGAGGCTCACAAAGTCCGTGGCCAAACCAAAACATCATCGTTATCAGCTCTGTTCCCAGGCCGAAAGTCAAAAAAACCAGCACTGCACAAAGTACCAAGAAGGAGAAAAATGACTGCTACTGCTAAACCCAGGACAACGGAGGCCATGCACTTAATGCTAAATTTAATGAACTAGTTGTGTGCTGTTGGGAACAAGGTAAATTACCATCAGATTTTCATGATGCAATCTTCATCACTCTGTATAAGAAAAAAGGTGTCAAGTCAGACTGCTCAAGCTACTGACGTATAACTCTGCTCTCCACTGATGGAAAAATTCTTGCAAGAATACTATTGAACAGATTAGTACCTGCAATCGCAGAAGAACTTCTACCTGAAAGTCAGTGTTGTTTCAGAGCTAATAGTAGTACCACAGACATGGTATTTGTTCTCAGACAACTGCAAGAAAAGTGTAGAGAGCAGAATAAGGGGCTCTATGTAACTTTCGTTGACCTCACCAAAGCTTTTGACACTGTGAGCAGGAAAGGCCTGTGGCTAATCTTAGAACGATTAGGTTGTCCCCCCAAGTTCCTCAAAATGATCATTCTGTTACATGAGGATCAGCAAGACCAAGTCAGATATGGCGATGCGCTCTCTGAGCCTTTCCCAATAACCGATGGTGTGAAACAAGGTTGCGTGCTCGCACCGACTCTATTCACCATTTTCTTCAGAATGATGCTCCAAAGGGCTACGGCAGACGTCGATGAACAAAACGGCATTTATATTTGATATATTACTGATGGTAGCCTATTCAATCTAAGGTGACTAAAGGCCCACACTAAGACCCTAAACCATCTTGTCCGTGAACTGCTCTTTGCTGATGATGCCGCCCTTGTTGCCCACACAGAAGCAGCTCTGCAGCGCTTAACATCTTGCTTTGCGGAGGCGGCTGAGCTTTTTGGGCTGGAAGTCAGCTTGAAGAAAACAGTAGTTCTCTACCAACCTGCAACACAAGAAAATTACCATCATCCCCACATTACTATTGGAGAGTCAGAGCTTAAGTCAGTTCAGCAGTTCAGATATCTGGGAAGCATCATTTCCTCGGATGCCACGATCGACAAAGAGATAGACAACAGAATAGCAAAGGCATATAGAGCCTTTGGAAAACTCCATAAAAGAGTCTGGTGCAATAAACACCTGAAGAAAAGTACAAAGATAAGTGTCTATAGAGCCATTGTACTGTCTACTCTTTTATATGGGTCTGAATCATGGGTCGTCTACCGCCATCACCTGTGACTCGTTGAACACTTTCATCAGCGCTGCCTCCATCCAATTCTAAACATCCGGTGGACTGACTATGTGTCTAATGTTACTGTCCTCGAACAGGCAGGGGTCACCAGTATTGAGGCCATATTGCTGAAATTGCAGCTGTGCTGGGCAGGGCACATCTGCAGGATGAAGGATCACCACTGATTCGGAGAAAACTCAAGGAACAAACTTGCTAACAAAGTTTTCGAGTTGACAAGCAGGTATTCTTTATTGCGGCGCTGGGAGACACGGGGGATAAATCCTCCTAACGTGTTTCCCCGTACTGCTATACAAGCCACCCTTATATAGTCCCTGGGCATACATACATATTCATGAGGCTACGTATGGATTACATCATTTTCCAGAGAGTTCCCCGCATGCGTACAGAATTGTGGTGGTGGTCTCTGAGGGTCGTTTACTTCTTCCAACAATCTTCATCACTTCTGGCAGCCTTTGAAGCACGCGCAGTAGATGCTCATACCAGTTTAATTGGTTCGTTAGCACCAGAGACATAATAATCCTCCTATCCTCCTACTTATCATTTAGTTTAACTGTAGCCCATCCTGGACACCTGCCATTCCCAGATACTCCTTATCCCTGTGTCCTGTTCTTCTAGACTGTTTTTCTTAAAACTAGGCCAACTATAACGATTTATCTTGTGAGAATTCTCAGTATGTTCTCTAGTTGTACTCTGTTTTTTTCCTCTATGTATCCTGCACCTCAGTAATTTTCCATTGCTACTGTTACAAAGCCATCAAACTTAACATTACTTAAAACTTCTTATAAAAGTTTCTATATCCCATTTTGTGATTTTGTGCCCCTTTGTCTCAAATTCCCCCCTTTTTCTGTCCTTTTGCAAATTCTTTTGCAACATTTTATATATTACCATTACCATCAAAAGTCTTTTTGAAATAATTTTCCATTTTTACCTGGTGCTTAGTTTCATTCCATTTCCAATCTTCGTAATTTATCATAGACCGTTTACAACACCAGAGGGAACATTGTATCATACCACAAGTAATCAATATTAATATAATTAACACCAATATTCCTGCAACCAGTTGCCTCAACCAGGAGAGATTGGGTAACCATGAAGTTAACTTTTTCCATGTTTCTTCAAAACCCCAGGAGGCGTCATCCATGGCCATTTTATGAAATATCTTAGTTTGTTTCCAAATTTCCTCCAGATCTGTTTCAATTCTGCCACTTTAGTCTGTATAGGAACACCAACTTTCATTGATTATGGAAGAAACCCCTATTTGTGATGACAGTAACATGTCTAGAGCCATTTGGTTTTGTAATATTACCTTAGATAGGCTAGTTATCTCTTGTTGTTCTGCCTGGATTATATCAATGTTTTTACTTTCCATTTCCTCTATGGTTGCCGAGATATTTTATAATTGCCTTCTCTAATTCACTTACTGCAAAAGATGAAATTAGCCCTTTTACAAAACTATGAAATGAGTTGTGCTGTTCAATAATAGGGTTAAGCCCTCACTTGATTCATTTAGCAAAACTTCTAATCCAGGTCCCAGAAGGGTACCTGTTGATGATAGTAAAATTGGGTATTATAGCACCTAAGGCGCATGCCCCCTTCCAGTTGGGGGTAGAATCTTATAAGCATTTTTTCCACATAACCAATACCATCCTTTCCCTTTAGGAACAGGCCATCACTAAACTACGATACCATATACCATACAATATTAATTGTATGATTGCAATTTGAATGGTGACTTACATCTATGGCATTTAAACAAGCCTGATCTCCTACCCTGGTTCCTGGTGTAATATATTTTTGTGCACAGGTGTAGTATTTATTACCTGGGTTAGGATTAACTATTCCCAATGTTAACCTTTCCTTCGAATACAGATTGCTAGTGTTCACCCACAAATTTGTCCATGAGACAGTGTTAGGAATTGGAACTCCAATTAATGGGAGATCCAGGCTTTCTCCTGACTTAGGCAAGTGTGCACACACCCAACAGTCACTATGATTAAAACAATAGTAACATTCTGCACTAATTTCAGGTATAAGTTCTGGTCCCAAGCTTGTGCGCCAGTTATCATATGAGTCCAAATTATGACCGACACAATTTCATACGCAAGGGTACTGAAGGTTCGATCCGCCATGTCTTCTCTGGCTCTGGTGCTTTCTTTATTCTTGAATAATGTATCCAAGCAGGTTGTTCCTTTATCTTCACTGCTGTAAAGGTGATCAATAATATCTGATATAGTCCGCTCCACTTCTCCTGTAGAGGATCTCCTGAAAAATTCTTAACATAAACCCAGTCTCCAGATCTGAAAGGGTGAATTGGATAATCCAAACCTCTTGTTTTTTTTCCCTATTATCTCTTCCAATTGTTTCCCCAGATTGATCAGAAACTGTTGGAGATAGTCTTCTTCCAATTCCTGAAGACTTTCTCCGTTAAACTGGGACTGATACGGGCTTCCATACAAAATCTCAAATGGGCTAACCTCTTCTTTTAACCGGGGTTTAGTTTGAATTCTTAATAGAGCCAGTGGTAATGCCTGGTACCAATATAAATTAGTTTCCTGACATATTTTACCAATTTGTTGTTTAATCAGATGGTTCATTTTTTCTACTTGCCCACTGGCCTGAGGCCTATATGGAACATGTAGTTGCCAATCAGTTTCTAATTTTTTGGTAATTTTTTTGTAACAATTTTGCACTAAATTGCAAGCCTCGGTCAGAAGAAATTGCCTCTGGTACCCCAAAACGAGCTTATTATCTCGTTAAATAATATTTTAATCACTTGTTTTGCATTATTTATTCTATAAGGGAATGCTTCTGGCCAGCCTGAAAAAGTATCCATTAATACCCATAAATATTGATAACACCCCCCCCCCTTTTTTTTTTGGTAATTCAGAAAAATCTATTTCCCACTGCTGTCCAGATAACTTCCTCTCCCAATTGTCCCAGTTTGATTTCTATTTTCAGTCTTAGGATTATTCTTAAGACATAGCTGACATTGTTTTGTCACTAATTGAACTGTGGTGTACAGATTTGTTTGTCTAAATATTTATGCAAAGAGTTGCTACCCAAATGAGTTTTATTATGTTCTTCCTGAACTAACATCCAGAGCTGGTTATAGGGGATTACAATTCGCCCACCAGGTATTTGAGCCCAACCCTCTATTTTCCTGTCCCTTTAGATCCTCAATCAATTTTCTATCCTCTTTTGAATATCTAGGTTTAGATTTTTCAATTGTTAGTTTGCCATCAGGGATTAAGGACATGATTTGAAATTGTTCAGCTGCTCGTTTGGCTTCAAAATTGGCCAAATTATTTCCAATTTCTTGATCAGAGTCACCTTGTTGATGCCCTTTACAGTACATAATAGCTACTTCTTCAGGTAGCTGAACAGCTTCCAGTAATTGTAGAATTTCTGTAGCATAGTTAATCTGTTTCCCTTGTGTGTTCAAAGGTCCACATTCTTTCCAGATAGCACCATGGACATGGACCACACCAAATGCATATTTAGAATCAGTCCTAATATTTATCCTTTTATCTTTAGCCAGTTCCAGGGCTCTTACTAATGCTGTTATTTTTGACTTCTGGGCAGAGGTGTTACCAGGTAAAGGTTTAGAATTTTTTTTTTTTTATTTTTATTTTACCTGTGAAGTGGTGGTAATGGCATATCCTGCCTTTCATTTACCATTTTGCATGAAGCTACTACCATCAGTAAACCAGGAATAAGCATCTTCCAGGGGTTTTTCTTTCAAGTCTGGTTGGCTCGAATATACAGTCTCTATGGTGGTCAAGCAGTTGTGTGTTAGTGGTTCTGTCGATTGTTCCAGAACCCCATAATCATGGATCCAAAGTCTGCACCATCCAGTCATTCCCAGGGATGTCCGGAGCTCCTTCACGGTCGATGGTCTTGGAGTCTGGCAAATGGCTTCTTTTCTAGCAGTTCCAAGTTCTCTCTGTCCTCCTGTTATTTCATATCCTAGGTAGGAAACTCGGGTTTGGGTTAGTTGGGCCTTTTGTCTGGATACCCGATAACCATTCAGTCCCAGAAAATTTAACAATTCCACTGTCCACTGGATACATTCTTCCTTTGTTTCTGTAGCAATTAACAGGTCATCCACATATTGTAACAGAGTCCTGTTTGAATAGGTGGCTTCCATGATTCTAGTTCTCATGCTAGCTGATTTCCAAAAATTGCCGGACTTTTTTTTTTTTTAACCCTTTAGGTAAACTGTCCAAGTTAATTGAATTTCCCTTCCTCTGTCAGGGTTTTCCCATTTGAAAGCCAATAATTGTGGCATTCTTTTGCCAATCCCAAGCAAATGAAAGTGTCCTTTAAATCCAGGATGGCAAACCATTTCTGATTATTATTCAATTTAGTCAATCAGTCATACGAATTAACTCCTACTGGACGAATATCCTCTGCAATTCTGTTTATTGCCCTGAGATCGTGAACCAATCTGCAACTTTTCTCATCATATTTCTTTACTGTCCAGATAGGAGTATTATATTCCAATTCACATTCAATTAATAATCTATATTTTAAAATTTATCATTTTTTTTAATTCCCTTTGATCTTCTAATTTGAAGGGATACTGTTTTATTCTAATTGGGTAGGGCCCCCCCTTTTTATTTCCACTTTAACAGGCAAAGCATTTTTTTGCCTTACCTGGAACTTCAGATGCCCATACTCCCACATATACCTGATTAAGGATTTATTCTATTTCAGGGAGGTCCTCCTTTTTGCTTTTCTGTTGAATTAAACTCAAAACTGCAATTAATTGTTTTTAACTCTGAATTCCATTTTGCCTTCTTTAAATGTTGCTTCTCGCCCTAACAAAGATTTTAGAGAATTTGGCATGCATAAAAATTTATGCATTCCGATTTGTTTTCCCAATTTGTACTTTAAAGGTTCCAAAAAGAATGCCTTTTTTTTTTTTCTTTTTTTTTTCCTCTTTTCCTTGGTGGCCAGTAGCTCCCACATCTGTAACGAATTCTTTTCTCTCTTATTTAACACCAAATAAGTTACTCCTGTATCCACTAAAATTCCACTTTATTTCCCCTAGTTCATAGTCTTAATGTAACCAGTGGATCTGCTAGGGTAGATTCCCCAGGTCCCCGTCAGTTTAGTTCCAGTTCAGTCACCGGAGCCACTCCATGGCACTGCCCTCCCCAGGCAGTCTCACTTCCAGCGTCCAAAACCCCCCATAGCACGCACACCGGTCCGGTCCCACAGAAGAGAAGAGCCCACTCCCCCACCTCCTCCCGACATCCCTCCTCCCACGCTCAAACACAGGAGCTGCTCGAGCTCCCCTCCTTTCCCCCTTGGTTTTCCTTTTTTTTCTTTCCTTTTTCTCACAGCGGCTAACCCTGCTCTGCAGGGCCTGCAGGTGCCTGCCTCTGCAAGAGCGCTTCTGGTTTAACCCCTTCTTAACTCTGAATGTGAATGTGCCGCTTGTTGCCAGTGACAGAAATCTCTTCTTCCTTATCAATATCAGATAGGACAGAGGCAGAGGGTGCTCCTCTAGGAGGTACCTGTAGTACGTGATTTTCCACCTTATGTTCCTGATTACTGTTTTCTAACTTTAAACATCTTTCCCCAATATCACAGGCTGAGCATCTCCAGCGTAACTTTCAGTTTTTCCCTGTCCTTTTCCAAAGCCAAAATTAAGGAATCTGGTGGAGCTATATTAATTTTGCATTCAGTCTGTCACTCTGTGTGATTTCTTAAAGTGAAAAACATATCTGCATACATTACTTCATCCCATTTTCCTTGCCCCCTTAAAACAACATTAATTGTAACACTGTATTATAGTTCAGAGTTCCAATTTTAGGCCATTTTTCCTGATCTTCCAAAGTATACAAAGGCCACCATTGGTTACAATATTTTACCAATATTTTCTTATTTACCAAGCCCCCAGGAGACCCTCCAAGTTTTTTCCAGTGTGCCAAAATGCACTCAAAAGGACTCTTTTTCAAGATCTCTTCACTCTGCTGATTTTCCATTATCAATCTCACATTCACACACACACACACAGATGGGATCCCCAGACATACTCCACACATTTACAACACTTGAGACAAAGACAGAGACTTAAATTCAACCAAACAAACAACAGTTAATAACAAAGTTATAACATCCTGTCACCAGTACCAGAATCGCAAGACCAAAATCATTACTGTAACAAGCCACAAAATAAGCGAATACCAGTAGAATCAAAAGCAATACTTCCTAACCCTTATAGCTCAGACCATATTGTAACATTAATAGGGGGGTTTCCTTGAACCCTTTATAGTCGACCAGCCTGTCAGTGTCCCAGGAAGGATGAGACCCTTGTGTCCGACCAGCCTGTCTGCGTCCCACTGTGGGAACCATACTGAACAGCCCACTGTATCGGAGGGTGATTCTACTAACCTATTCAGGGACCCCCGCTGACAGCATCACTGAATAAAATCCTTTATGGGCTGTTGATAGCACACTGGACCCAAAACCATTTCCACAAGACACCCCCCTGTGTCTTGTAGGACCTAAATCACAAGATGCCCCCTGCTTAGTTATAACAGTCTGTCACTGATACCAAAACCACAAGACCAAAATCCTTAATATAACAAGCCACAAAATAAATCAAATACAAGTAAAATCCAAAACCTTTTTCTGCAAGACACCCCCTGCGTCTTGCAAGACCCAAACCACAAGAAGCCCCTTCTTCCTTTGGGTGTATACCAGTAAAATCCAAAACCCTTTTCTGCAAGACACCCCCTGTGTCCTACAGGACCCAAACCACAAGAAGCCCCCTGCTTCCTTTGGGTGTATACCAGTAAAATCCAAAACCTTTTTCTGCAAGACACCCCCTGCGTCTTGCAGGACCCAAACCACAAGAAGCCCCCTGCTTCTTGTGGGTGTATACCAAACGGACGCTAGCAGCCGGGTATACGCCTTTACCTACGAGATTTCTTATCTCGATTTACGGAAGGCTTCCAAACCATGCGTACGCTTACCAAGCCAATTTACCAAACCAATTTACCAAACCGAGGTGCCCCCTGCACCTTACAGACTATACAAAAAAAAGAATACCTTTTATGAGATGGTCCTTGTCTGCTCCCGCAGCGATCCGAATGAGTTGAGGGGTCCCTCCGGGAAAAATTCCCGAGGGCCCTAGGGAGCCCTGTCCTCAGCGGGTCCTGCAGCCAAGCAGAGAGGGTCCCACCTGGGTCGCCAAATTGATTCGGAGAAAACTCCAGGAACAAACTTGCCAACAAAGTTTTTGAGTTGACAAGCAGGTATTCTTTATTGAGGCGCCGGGAGACACGGGGGATAAATCCTCCTAACGTGTTTCCCCGTATTGCTATACAAGCCATCCTTATATAGTTCCTGGGCATACATACATATTCATGAGGCTACATATGGATTACATCATTTTCCAGAGAGTTCCCCGCATGCGTACAGAATTGTGGTGGTGGTCTCTGAGGGTCGTTTACTTTTTCAACAATCTTCATCACTTCTGGCAGCCTTTGAAGCACGCGCAGTAGATGCTCATACCAGTTTAATTGGTTCGTTAGCACCAGAGACACAATAATCCTCCTATCCTCCTACTTATCAGTCAGTTTAACTGTAGCCCATCCTGGACACCTGCCATTCTCAGATACTCCTTATCCCTGTGTCCTGTTTTTCTAGACTGTTTTTCTTAGAACTATGCCAACTATAACGATTTATCTTGTGAGAATTCTCAGTATGTTCTCCAGTTGTACTCTATTTTTTTTCTCTATGTATCAAGCACCTCAGTAATTTTCCATTGCTACTGTTACAAAGCCATCAAACTTAACATTACTTAAAGCTACTGATAGAGGTTTCTATATCCCATTTTGTGATTTTGTGCCCCTTTGTCTCACCACCTCCCTAAGATTGTGTTTTAAAGTGAACTTGCCACTGGTAGCCGCAAGATAAGTGCCCCAAAGAAGAGATATAAGGATTCCCTGAAACAGTAACTTAGCCTTGGCCATACTGACTACCATCAGTGGTCCACCTTGGCCTTCAATCGGGAGACTTGGAGACACACCATACAAAATGCTGTTGACTTCTTTGAGTGCTCACGAAGAACTAGTCTCGAGGAGAAAAGACAACGTAAGAAAGAATCGCGCCCCGCCCATACCACCCAAGGAGACCTTTCGCTGTGCTTTTTGCATCAGGATTTGACTATCTCACATTGGCCTTTTTAGTCATCAGCACACTTGTAGTAAGTGTGGGTAAAGCCCTTCCCAAATCTTTGCTCGTGAAGTCAAGCCGTTATTATGATGATCAACTGGGGGGAGTTACCCAGAAGGCCCAGATCGCTGCTGTCAGTCGACAGGTGGTGAGCAGTTGTATTCTGCATCACTTGTGTTTTCTGAATTTTTATTTCTCCTTTTTTTGTTGTTCTCTATTATTCTTATAATGATTATTTTTGTAGTTATTATGTCTACTATTATATTTTATTTTAGTTATTAAACTGTTCTTATCTCAACCTGCAGGTTTTACATACTTCTGATTCTCCTCCGCATCAAGACAATCTCTCCCCCTCCATCATTTCAGCTGTGGAAAACTTTATCAGGGACTTCCAGCAGTTCAAGGAGGAGAAGTCCTGCTCCCCACTTGTATGGACCCATTTCTCAGTTATTAAAAGTAAGTGTCCTTCTGCTCAAGAGGGAAGATATAGAAGGTACATACCAGGGATACCCTATGGTTTTGCCTGTGGCACCATGGAGAAGACATGAGGAAGTGGGATGGAAAACCTACTTCAATGCTCCAGGTACAGGTACATGAATTGCAAGGAAAAACAACCATAAATAGGGATACTTCAAGGAAAGTTGCTGCTCCAGTCTCTGGCAGGCATTTTCCCAGACAGAGTGGAAGAGCTGATTTTACTCCAAACCCTATGGACAGGATTTCTAATCCCCTTTTACAAGAATTAAGTGAAGAATACTATGACCAGTATTGGAGGGGCCCTGCTTCCAGCCAGGTGGAGGACAGGGACAACCGGGTTTACTGGACTGTGCGGATCAGATGGCCTGGCTCATCGCACCCACAAGAGTATGAGGCTCTAGTAGACACCAGTGCACAGTGTACCCTAATGCCATCAAGCTATCAAGGGGCAGAACCCATTTATATTTCTGGAGTGACAGGGGGATCCCAACAGCTAATTGTACTGGAAGACTAACAATAGACTATTGTGATCTGAATGAAGTCACACTGCCACTGAGTGCTGCCTTACCGCACATTAGAACTTCAATATGAACTGGAGTAAAAGGCAGCCAAGTGGGATGCCACAATTGATATTGCCAATGCATTTTGCTCAATCTCTTTGGCAGCAGAGTGCAGGCCACAGTTCACTTTTACTTGGAGGGGCATCCAGTACACTTGGTACTGACTGCCCCAGGGGTGGAAAAACAGCCCTACCATCTGCCATGGACTGATCCAGACTGCACTGGAACAGGGGCAAGCTCCAGAACACCTCATTTGGCAAGACACACAGTGGCAGCAACGGTAATTGCAGCTGAGCACTAGATTGGGGTTGACATGAGGGTTCCTGGAGCCAGGGAAACACAGGCTCTTGCTAGGAAGGCTGGCACAGCTTGGGCATTGCTAGGGGCAGCTAGAGAGATTGAAATGCCCCTGGGGAGCGTGATTGACTGTGACTGACCATGACTGGCAAACAGGGCGTGGTGCATCAGCCAGGGAGGGCATGACACATCAGTTTGCATGGGAGTTTGTGCAGGAGTGCGTGCAGGGAGGGCCATGCACCCTGCTTGTAGATCCCAGGAAATTGCTCTAGATCTCTGTCAGGATGGTGAGCACTCGCCTCTTGAGTTAAAACCTATGTTTCTACAGAGAAAGTCCCTGGGATGTCTGACACTTCCACCAGGAAGGAGACTTCTGTACAGGTAGTAAGTTGCAACAAGTGTACGGACCCTTCTCCTGGAGACAAGGCAAGTACCTGTAAAAGTTGTGTACAGGTTTGAGGACCTGTTGCATCAGGTGGCCGAGTTGTAAGGCTGTGCAGTATTAGAGATGAGACAGAGATAGGTGGTTTTACATCCACACTCCTGTAGCAGACACCACTAAGAATGTGGCACCTTGAACCCTGGTGACCCACAAAAGCAGGACTCTGTTTCAGTCCACACCCTCCAATATTACAACCAAAACTAGATATGAAACTGTAACATCCGTAGACATCCGCAAGCAAAGTCTGCAGGGAGAAACTCCCCAAGCAGTACACAGTACATACTGCAAAAAGAAACGAGTGCTTGCAGTGGGTGACTCTCTGCTAAGGGGCACTGAAGCACTCATCTGTTGGCCTGACAGGGAGTCACGAGAGGTATGCTGCCTCCCAGGAGTTATGGTCTGAGATGTTGCCAAGAGGGTGCCACAACTTGTCAAGAACACAGACTACTATCTGCTGCTGCACTTTCATGTGGGCACAGACATCACATGCTAGAACCTGAACAAAATCAAGGAATACTATAAAGCCCTGGAGGTGCATGTGAAAAATACTGGTGCCCAAGTTATTTTTTTCCTCTATTTTACCATTAGAAGAAAGGGTGAAGCCAGATAAATGCTCCTTAACTGCCTCCTAAGATGAGAGCCAGAAGGCAAATCACTTCAAGTGTATGTATATTAATACACAAAGCCTGAGAAATAAACAGGAGGATCTGGAGCTCAGTGCCCAGTCAGAAAGCTATGATATCATAGGAATAACTGAAACCATACAGTCATACAATCATAGAATCAACCAGGTCGGAAAAGACCTTTGAGAACATCAAGGTGGGATAACTCGCATGACTGAAGGATCATGATGGATGGCTGTTTCGTAAAGACAGGCAGGGAAGAAAAGGAGGAGTCATGCTCTATGTTAAGGAGAACCTTGAATGTACAAAAGTCAACTATGGCAATTGTAGAAGCCCTACTGAATGCCTCTGGGTCAGGATCAGAGGGGTCATCCAACGAAGCAATATTTAGGTCACTTAAGGAAGCCTCAGCTCAGCAGAACATGTTTTTTATGGGTGACTTCAACTACCCAGACATTTGTTGGAAGAACAACACAGCAACCCATATGTCATCCATCAAGTTCCTGGAATTAATGGAGGACTGCTTCCTCATACAAATGTTAGATGTGCTAACCAGGAAAGAGGCACTGCTGGACTTGCTACTCACAAACCCAGAAAACCTGTTTTGTAATATCTCAGTTAGTGATAGCCTTGGCTGCAGTGATCATAATATCGTGGAGTTTGGGATCCAGCTGATAGTGCTGAAGGTTGGTATTAAGACAAAGGTTTCAGATTTCAGAAAAACAAACCAGCATGCTCAGAGCTCAGATGGGAGGGATTCTGTGGGAAGCTTACATGGAGGACAAAGAAGCTAGTGAGTGCTGGGAGTTTTTCAAGAACACTCTCCTAGAAGCACAAAAGCAGTTCATCCCCTTTAAAGGTAAGGGAAGTAGGCAGAGCAAGAGACCCTGTTGGCTTAACTGTGAGGTTCTGAGTCTGCTCAAAACCAAGAGAAGCATATCAGACATGGGAAAGCAGACAAATAACTGTTGAGAACTGTAAGGGCATTGTCAGGGTGTGCGGAGATGTAGTTAGAAAAGCCCAGCATGAACTGAAACTGGCCAGAGATGTCAAGAACTACAAGGGTTTTTCAGGTGCATTAAGAGTAAACAGAAACAAAAGGAAAATACTGGCCTGATGTTAAGTAAGAGAGGGGAATTAGTTAACAACAACAATGAAAAGGGAGAGGTTTTCAAAACTCTCTACACCTCTGTCTTTACTAGGAATGTTGGGCCCCAGGCCTTGGGATACAAAATTCAGGTTGATGCAGACACAGGTCCACTGTCAGTAATGGAAGAGTTGGTATGTGACTATTACAGGAACTCGACCCTACAAATCAATGGGCCCTGATAATATCCACCGAAGGGTGTTAAGAAAGCTGGCTGACATCATTGCAAGGCTGCTCTCCATAATCTTTGAGAAATCATGGAGACTGGAGGATGTCCCAGAAGACTGGAAGAGGGCTAATAGAAGTACCACAGACATGGTATTTGTTCTCAGACAATTGCAAGAAAAGTGTAGAGAACAGAATAAGGGGTTATACGTAACTTTCGTTGACCTCACCAAAGCTTTTGACACTGTGAGCAGGAAAGGCCTGTGGCTGATCTTAGAACGATTAGGTTGTCCCCCCAAGTTCCTCAAAATGATTATTCAGTTACATGAGGATCAGCAAGGCCAAGTCAGGTATGGCAATGCACTCTCTGAGCCTTTCCCAATAACCAATGGTGTGAAACAAAGTTGCGTTCTCGCACCGACCTTATTCACAATCTTCTTTAGCATGATGCTCCAAAGGGCTACAGCAGACCTCGACAAACAAGATGGCATTTATATTCGATATCGTACCGATGGTAGCCTATTCAATCTAAGGCGATTGAAGGCCCACACTAAGACCCTAAACCATCTTGTCCGTGAACTGCTCTTTGCTGATGATGCCGCCCTCGTTGCCCACACAGAAGCAGCTCTGCAGCGTTTAACATCTTGCTTTGCGGAGGCGGCCAAGGTTTTTGGGCTGGAAGTCAGCTTGAATAAGACAGTAGTCCTCTACCAACCTGCACCCCAAGAAGATCATCGCCATCCCCATATTACCATCGGCGAGTCAGACCTTAAGACAGTTCAGCAGTTCAGATATCTGGGAAGCATCATTTCCTCAGATGCCACGATCGACAAAGAGATAGACAACAGAATAGCAAAGGCATATAGAGCCTTTGGAAAACTCCATAAAAGAGTCTGGTGTAATAAACACCTGCAGAAAAGTACAAAGGTCAGTGTCTACAGAGCCATTGTATTGTCTACTCTTTTATATGGGTCTGAATCATGGGTCACCTACCGTCATCACCTGCGACTCCTGGAACGCTTTCATCAGCGCTGCCTCTGTACAATTCTAAACATCCGTTGGACTGACTATGTGTCTAATGTTACTGTCCTCGAACAGGCAGGGGTCACCAGCATTGAGGCCATATTGCTGAAATTGCAGCTGCGCTGGGCAGGGCACGTCTCTAGAATGAAGCGTGTTTTATGGTGAACTTGCCACCAGTAGCCGCAAGAGAGGTGCCCCAAAGAAGAGATATAAGGACTCCCTGAAACAATACCTTAGCCTTGGCCATATTGACTACCATCAGTAGTCCACCTTGGCCTCCAATCGGGAGACTTGGAGGCACACCATACATAATGCCGCTGACTCCTTTGAGTGCTCACGAAGAACTAGTCTCGAGGAGAAAAGACAACGCAGGAAGAATCGTGTCCCACCTGTTCCACCCAAGGAGACCTTCTGCTGTGCTTTTTGTAGCCGGATTTGCCTATCCCACATTGGCCTTCTTAGTCATCAGCGCGCTTGTAGCAAGCGTGGGTAAAAGCCCTTCCCAAATCTTCGTTCGCGAAGTCAAGCCATGACATGACATGACATACAAGAAGAGCTCAAAGGAGAATCCACAAAATTATAGGCCCATCAGTCTTACATCAGTCCCTGGGAAGACTATGGAGAGAATCCTCCTGGGGGCTATCACAAGTCAAATCAAGCACATGCTTGAGAAAAGCCAGCATTAATTCACCAGGGGCAAATTGTGCTTGATAAACCTGATCTCCTACGACAAAGCAACCTGCCCAGTTGATGAGGGGCAAGCAGTGGACATCATCAATCTGGATTTCTCCAAGGCTTTCAATACAGTTTCCCACAGCTTCCTCCTAGAGAAACTGATGTGTTACGGTCTTGACAATTGGTCTGTGCAGTGGGTGGGGAACTGGCTAACAGGCCGCACCCAGAACATGGTGGTAAATAGCTCCTTTTCCAACTGGAGACCTGTCACTAGCAGGGACTGCCAGGAATCGGTATTGGGCCCAACGCTGCTCGGTGTCTTCATAAGTGATCTGGATGATGGGATCAAATGTCCCTTGATGAAGTTTGCCAATGATACCAAACTGAGTGGGGAAGTGGACACATTGAATGGGAGAGCCAACCTGCAGGAAGACCTGGATAGTAAGAGTGGGCTAACAAGAACCTTAGGAAGTTCAATAAGGACAAGTGTAAGGTCTTGCACCTGAGTAAACACAATCCAAGAGTACAGCACAGGCTGGGATCTACCTGGCTGGGAAGCAGCTCTGTGAAAAGAGACCTGAGGTCCTGATGGACAACAAGCTCAATAGGAGTGAAGAGTGTGCTGCTGCGGCAAAGAAAGCCAACAGGATGCTGGGTTACATCAAGAAGGGCATCACCAGCAGAGATAAAGATGTCATTATCTCTCTCTACTTAGTGCTTGTCAGGCCACACCTGGAATACTGTGTTCAGTTTTGGTCCCTGCTATATAAAAAAGGATGTGGACAGGCTGGAGAGAGTCCGGAAAAGGGCCACAATAACAAAGGACCAGGGAGCCTGCCGCATGAGGAAAGGCTGAGAGAATGGGGTTTGTTCAGCCTAGAGAAAAGAAGGCTCAGGGGAGACCTTATCACCATGTTCCAGTATTTAAAGAGTGGCTACAAAGAAGATGGAGACTCCCTATTTACAAGGAGTCACATGAAAAAGATGAGGGTAATGGGCACAAGTTCCTCCTGGGGAGATTCCAACTAGACACAAGAGGAAAATTTTTCACAATGAGAACAATCAGCCATTGGAATAATCTCCCCAGGAAAGGGGTAGATTCCCCAACATGGAATGCTTTTAAGATTTGTCTGGACAGGGTGCTGGGTCACCTAATCTAGGTCATGCATTCCTAGAAAGGTTGGACCAGATAATCTTTGAGGTCTCTGCCAACCTGGTATTCTGACAACTGCAATACATTGATGACATCATCATGTGGAGCGATACAGCAGAAGTTTCTGAGAAAGGGAGGAAAATAATCCAAATCTGTCTAAAGGCCAGTTTTGCCATAAAACAGAGTAAGGTCAAAGGGCTTCAGGAGATTCAAGGCTTCAGGAGATTCAAGTTTTGGGAATAAAATGGCAAGATGGACATCACCAGATCCCCACAGATGTGATCAACAAGATAACAGCAATGTCTCCACCAACTAATAAGAAAGAAACACAAGCTTTCTTGGCTGTTGTGGGGTTCTGGAGAATGCACATCCCAAATTACAGTTTGATTGTAAGCCCTCTCTATCATGTGACCTGGAAGAAGAATGATTTCAAATGGGGCCCTGAGCAACAACAAGCCTTTGAGCAAATTAAATGAGATAGTTCATGCAGTAGCCCTTGGACCAGTCCAGACTGCACCAAATGTAAAAAACGTACTCTACACTGCATCCGGGGAGAATGGTCCTACTTGGAGCTTCTGGCAGAAAGCTGCAGGGGAGACTCAAGGTTTACCCCTTGGCTTTTGGAGTTAGGGATACAGAGGATCTGAGGCCAGCTATACCCCAACTGGGAAAGAGATACTGGCAGCCTATGAATGGGATCGAGCTGCTTCAGAAGTGATTGGCACTGAAGCATAGCTCCTCCTGGCACCCCAGTTGCCCGTGCTGGGCTGGATGTTCAAAGAGAAGATCTCCTCTAAACATCATGTAACTGATGCTACACAGAGTAAGTGGTTCTCACTGATCATACAACAAGCTTGAAGAGGAAATCCCACTTGGCCAGGAATCTTGTAATTCACCATGGAATGGTCAAAAGGCAAGGATTTCAGAATGTCACCAGAGGAGGAGGTGATGTATGCTGAACAGTCCCCAAGGTATAATAAATTACCAGAAAGTGAGAACCAGTATGCCTTCTTTACTGATGGGTCCTGCATATTGTGGGAAAGCATCAGAGATGGAAGGCAGCTGTATGGAGTCCCATGTGACAAGTTGCAGAAACTGCTGAAGGAGATGGTGAATTGACTCAGTTTGTAGAGGTGAAAGCCATACAGCTGGCCCTGGACATTGCTGAACGAGAAGTCTCAATACTGACTCATGGATGGTGCAAATGCCCTGTGGGGGTGGTTGCAGCAGTGGAAACAGAGCAACTGGCAATGCAGAGGTAAACCCATCTGGGCTGCTGCACTGTAGCAGGAAATAGCTGCCTGGGTGATGATTCGGAGAAAACTCCAGGAACAAACTTGCCAACAAAGTTTTCAAGCTGACAAGCAGGTATTCTTCATTGCGGCGCCGTGAGAAGGGGATAGCTCCTCCTAACGTGTGTCTCTGTATTGCTATACAAGCCATCCTTATATAGTCCCTGGGCATACCTACATATTCATGACGATATGTATGGATTACATCACTTTCCAGAGAGTTCCCCGCATGCGTACAGAATTGTGGTGGTGGTCTCTGAGGGTCGTTTACTTCTTCCAACGATCTTCATCACTTCTGGCAGCCTTTGAATCACGCACAGTAGATTCAGGACGGCAAACCATTTCTGATTTAATTTTAGTTTGGTCAATAACGTATATGGATTAGCCACCACAGGGTGGATGTCCTCCACTATTTTATTTATTGCCCTCAGATCTTGAACTAGCCTATAGCTTTTCCCATCTGCTTTCTTTACTGGTAAAATAGGAGTATTATACTCCGATTCACATTCCACTAATAACCCATATCTTAAAAATTTATCAATTATTTCTTTAATTACCCTTCTATCTTGTATTCTTAGAGGATACTGTTTTATTCGAACTGGGCAGGCCCCCCTTTTTATTTCAATTTTAATAGGCAAAGCATTCTTTGCCTTACCTGGAATTTCTGATGCCCAAACTCCTGGATATACCTGATTGAGGATTTCTTCTACTTCGGGTGAACTGGACTTCTCGATTTCCTGTTGAATTACTGACACACTCATAGCTTCAATTAATTGGTCCTCTTTTACTTTTAGTTCTATTTCACCTCTTTTAAAGGTTATAATTGCCTCCAAATGTTCTAATAAATCTCTTCCCAATAATGATTTGGGTGAATTTGGCATATATAGAAATTTATGTACCCCAATTTGTTTTCCTATCTTGTATTTTAAAGGTTTTAGAAAGAATGCTTTTTCCTGACGGCCGGTAGCTCCCACAACCATTACAGACTCTTTTCCTTTTAATGTCAAATCTTGGTTCAAAACAGAATAAGTTGCCCCAGTATCTATAAGAAATTCCACTTCTTTCTCTGTGGCCCCTAGCCTAATTTTAACCAGTGGATCCGCTAGGGTAGATTTCCCAGGTCCCCGTCAATCTAATTCCAATTCAGTGGTCAATTGAGTCTGTTTTCCCTGCGGACATTCCCATTTCCAGTGTCCAAACCCTCTGCAGTTTGCACATTGATTCTGACTGAGGGGAGTTCTTTTATAACACCCCTCTCTGCCTCGGCCACGACCTCTGCCTCTCATTCCCATTCCTCGGCCACGACCTCTCATTCCACTATATCCCTCATTCACTTGCCCCAGTGCTGCAATCGTAGCTGTTGTTACGACCTTTCCTAATTTCTTATTTTTAACTTGTTCTCTATTCCTGTATACTTTCCAAGCCACTTCCAGCAACTTTTCCATATCCTTTATTTCAGTCACAGATAACTTTTGAAGCTTTTGCCTGATATCCTCCGATGACTGCCCCACAAAGGAATTTGCAAGCTGTAATTTTCTTTCCTCTGAGGAAGGATCCACTGTGGTGCATTTTCACATAGCTCCTCTGAGCTTATCCAGAAACTCTGTCGGCGACTCCTTCAGTCCCTGTCTTATTTCAAACAGCACCGACCAATTTACCGCTTTAGGTACAGCATTTTCAAGCCCATATTTAATCCAATTCTGATATCTTTTCAAAGATGCATAATCTTCATCATCATCATAGTCCCAATTTGGAGCTGAGAGGGGAATATGATCTTCAACCCTGCCCTCTATCGCCCCTGCAGTAATCTGAGCATTTACCTGAGTACAAGCAGTTTTTATAACCAGTTGTTTTTCTGTCTCTGTTAATGCATCCAGGATTACATCTATATCTTTCCAGTCAGGATCCTGGCTTTTTACCAGTATCTCAAATTTCTTTGCTACCCCTATAGGGTCATTTCGATACTCTTTTGCAATCTGCTTCCAATTATCCAAATCCCCTAGAGAAAAATTCACCTTTATTTTGGTACGCCCCCCCGGTCCCATTGCTTCCCTCAGAGGAGCATGCAGAACAGTCTTAGCTTTACTACGAACCCGGGAAGCAACAGGAGAGGAGGAAATTTGCTCTACACTTTGTTCTGGTTTTATGCTTTGTTCTTGTTTTACACTTCGTTTTGGTTTTACACTTTGTTCTTGTTTTACACTTTGTTCTTGTTTTACACTTTGTTCCTGCTCCTCATCTGAATCAGAGGATTCCTCCTCAATCCGAGGTGGTCTCTGCTCCGGTACTTTTGGTGAAACATAACCCTCTATTCTATCCTCAACCCTGTTATCCTCAGTTCGCTTCTTAAGTTTCAAACAAATTTCCCCAATATCACAACCAGAACAACATCTTTCCAATCTATTCCCTGCTTGCTTCCTTTCTCTTTCTAATGCTAAAACTAAAGGATCTGAAGGTGCTATATTAATTCCACATTCTTTTTGCCATTCTGGGTGATTTTGCAACGTGAAAAACATATCTGCATATATTACTTCATCCCATTTTCCCTGCCGCCTCAAAAACAACATTAATTGTAACAATGTATTATAGTTCAGAGTTCCATTTTTAGGCCATTTTTCCTGATCTTCCAAAATATACAAAGGCCACCATTGGTTACAGTATTTTATCAATGCTTTCTTATTTTCTGAGCCCCCAGGAGACCCTCCCAGTTCTTTCCAATGTGCCAAAATGCACCCTAAAGGACTCTTTTTCATAATCTCCTCACTCTGCTGATTTCCCATTATTAATCTCTCACTCACACACACACACAACCCCACAGACACACTCACACAGTTACAACGCTTGAAACAGATACAGAGACTAAAATTCTATCAAACAGGCCGCAATTAATAACACAGTTCCCCGATACCCAAAATCACAAGACCAATATCAGCACTATAACAGGCCACAAACCAAACCGAATACCAAACACCTTTTAACCTTTTCTGCAAGACACCCCCTGTGTCTTGCAGGACCCAAACCGTAAGAAGCCCCCTGCTTCCTTTGGGTATATTCCAGTAAAATCCAAAACCTTTTCTGCAAGACACCCCCTGTGTCTTGCAGGACCCAAACCACAGAAGCCCCCTGCTTCTTGTGGGTGTATACCGAACGGACGCTAGCAGCCGGGTATACGCCTTTACCTACGAGATTTCTTATGTCGATTTACGGAAGGCTTCCAAACCATGCGTACGCTTACCAAACGAATTTACCAAACCAATCCAAACCGAGGTGCCCCCTGCACCTTACAGACTATATAAAAGAAAAGAATACCTTTTAGGAGATGGTCCTTGTCTGCTCCCGCAGCGATCCGAATGAGCCGAGGGGTCCCTCTGGGAAAAATTCCTGAGGGCCCTAGGGAGCCCTCTCCTCAGCGGGTCCTGCAGCCGAGCAGAGAGGGTCCCATCTGGGTCGCCAAACTGATTCGGAGAAAACTCCAGGAACAAACTTGCCAAGAAAGTTTTCAAGCTGACAAGCAGGTATTCTTTATTACGGCGCTGGGAGACACGGGGGATAACTCCACCTAGCGTGTATCTCTCTAATTGCCCCACAAGCTGTCCTTTTATAGCCCCTGGGCATACATACATATTCATGAGGCTACGTATGGATTACATCATTTTCCAGAGAGTTCCCCGCATGCGTACAGAATTGTGGTGGTGGTCTTTGAGGGTCGTTTACTTCTTCCAACGATCTTCATCACTTCTGGCAGCCTTTGAAGCACGCGCAGTAGATGCTCATACCAGTTTAATTGGTTCGTTAGCACCAGAGACATAATAATCCTCCCATCCTCCTACTTATCTGTTAGTTCAACTGTAGCCCATCCTGGACACCTGCAGTTTCCCGATAACCCTTATCCCTGTGTCCTGTTTTTCTAGGCTGTTTTTTTCTTAAAGCTATGTCAACTATAACGATTTATCTTGTGAGAATTCTCAGTATGTTCTCTAGCTGCACTCTCTTTATATATTTTTCTCTATGTACCCTGCACCTCAGTAATTTTCCATTGCTACTGTTACAAAGCCATCAAACTTAACACTACTTAAGGCTACTTCTAAAGATTTCTATATCCCATTTTGTAATTTCGTGCCCCCGCTTGTCTCAGTGCAGAACCTGGTGGTGAAGGCAAACCATGTAGATGCTCATGTACCCAAGAGTCGGGACACTGAGGAACATCAGAACAACCAACAGGTGGATCAAGCTGATAAGACTGAAGTGGCTCAGATGGACTTAGATTGGCAACATAAGGGTGAATTATTTTTGGCCCAGTCGGCCCATGACACCCCAGGCCATCAAGGCAGAGATGCAACATATAGGTGGGGTCATGATTGAGGGGTGTACTTAACAATGGACACTATTGCCCACGTTATTCACGAATGTGAAACATGCTGCAACTAAGCAAGCCAAACGGTTAAAGCCTCTCTGGTATGGAGGACGATGGCTGAAGTACAAATATGGGGAGGCCTGGCAGATTGACTATATCAGACTCCCACTGATCCGCCAAGGCAAGCGCCATGTGCTTACCATGGTGGAAGCAATCACCAGATGGCTGGAAACATACGCTGTGCCCCACGCCACTGTCCGGAACGCTATCCTGGGTCTTGAGAAACAAACCTTGTGGTGACACGGCACCCCAGAGAGAAGTGAGTCAGAGAATGGGACTCATTTCCAGAATAACCTCATAAACACTTAGGCCAAAGAGCATGGCACCGAGTTGTTGTGTATCACATGTCCTATCATGCACCAGTCTCTGGGAAAATCTGACGGTACAATGGGCTGTTAAAAACTACACTGAGAGCAATGGGTGGTGGGATTTTCAAACACTGGGATACACATTTAGCATAAGGAATGTGGTTAGTCAACACTAGAGGATCTTTTAATCGTTCCGTTCTGGCCCAATGAAAACACTCATCCTGTAGAAGGGGATAAAATTGCTGTAGTGCACATAAAGAATCTGCTGGGGAAAACAGTCCTCGGGGAAAGGTAAACTCAGTTGTGGGACTGCTTTTGCTCAAGGACCTGGGTGCCCTTGGTGGGTAAGGCAGGAGGATGGGGAAGTATGGTGTGTTCCTGAATGGGATATGATTTTAGGTGAGAATAGCCAGTAAATTAAATTGTATGTTGTTGATGGCTATATAACACTTTTATGGCAGATACATGCCCATTACCACACTGGGCATCTTGTGGTGTTCATGTCCACTGCTCCAGCCTTGGGGGCCTGAACCCACCTCTCTTTTGATCATCACGTTAATGAAGAATGAACTTTGATGAAACTGGATGAGTGCAGCCATGATGGTATCAGAACCAGGTAACAATCCCTGACGGTGACCAGGTGCACAAGAAGCTGGGAGTGAGCACAGCCAAGACAGCTGACCTGAACTAGCCAAAGGGATATTCCATACCATAGAACATCATGCTCAGTATATAAACTGGGGGGAATTGGCCGGGAGCCACTGACTGATGCTTGGGGACAGGCTGAGCGTCAGTCAGCAGGTGGTGAGCAATTGTATTGTGTATCTGCTGTGGTTTAAGCTGAGCTGGTAACCCCAAACCACGCAGCTGCTTGCTCACTCCCCCCCTTCCTCCCCCTACTCCTGGAGGGATGGGGAGGAGAATCAAAAGAATGTAACTCCCACGGGTTGAGATAAGAACAGTCCAGTCACTAAGGTATAACACAAAACCACTACTGCTACCACCAATAATAATAATAAGGGAAATAACAAATGAAGAGAATACAATCGCTTACCACCGCCAACTGATAAACAGCCCAACCCAAGCAGAGATCTAGGCCTTCTGGGTAACTGCCCCCAGTTTATATACTGGGCATGACGTGCTGTGGTATGGAATACCCCTTTGGCTAGTTTGGGTCAGGTGTCCTGTCTGCTTCCTCCCAGCTTCCCCTCCTCCCTGGCAGAGCATGAGATGCAGAAAGTCCTTGGTCAGAGTAAACATCACTTAGCAACAACTAAAAACATCGGTGTTATCAGTGTTGTTCCCAGGCTGAAAGTCAAAAACAGCACTGCACCAGCTACTAAGAAGGAGAAAAATGATTGCTACTGCTGAACCCAGGACAGTGTCACTTGTATTTTCTGAATTTTTACTTCTCCTTTTTTTTGCTGTTCTCTACTATTATAATTTTTATTCTTGTTATTTCTATTATTATTATTATTTTTATTTCAATCTTTAAACTCTTCTTATCTTACCTCATGGGTTTTATCTTATTCCAGTTCTCCCCATTCCACCCAGCAGGGAGAAGAGGGAGTGAGCAAATGTCTGCGTGGTACTTTAGTTGCTGGCTTGGGTTAAAGCATGACAATATGAATGTGTTAAAGAGTAAATTGCATATATAAATTAAAACTAAGCACTGAATTCATGCTAAGCATAAGACAGTTTTAGATTGCATAGTTCTGATTGGCCTTAAATATTTACAGTGAATGAAAAATAAAAGAAAAAAGTATACCTGCTAATACTAGAATAAAATAGGCTTTCCTGACGTTTTCTCGTGCACATATGATGTAAAACGCTTTAAGAACTTTGGATATTCTCGTTTTGCCACTGCCCGTAACACCAATGCTGGTGCCCATCCTCCTGGGTTCACTAGAAGTAGACAGGAAGCCAGACACTGAAATACAACAAATCTGCTAAAAGCTAGAAAATAAAATTTTGCATTCCTGAAACTTATTCTGAAGTAACAGGAAAGGATAATTATCAGAATTTATGTCCTTACATCATTCATTGCAGCACTTTCACCTCTTAATAGAACCATAGAATGGTTTGAGTTGGAAGGGATCTTAAGGATCATCTAGTTCCAACCCCCCTGCCACAGGCAGGGACACCTTCCACTAGACCAGGTTGCTCCAAGACCTGTCCAACCTTGTCTTGAACACTTCCAGGGATGGGGCAGCCACACCTCTGGGCAACCTGTGCCAGCGCCTCACCTCTCTCACAGTAAAGAATTTCTTCCTAACATCTAATCTAAATCTACCCTCTTTCGGTTTAAAGTCATTGCCCCTTGTCCTGTCACTACATGCCCTTGTAAAAAGTCCTTCTCCAACATTGCTGCAGGCCCCCTTTTTAGGTATTGGAAAGCTGCTCTAAGGTCTCCCCAGAGACTTCTTTTCTTCAGGTCGAACAAGTCCAACTCTCCCAGACTTTCTTCATAGGAGAGGGGCTCCAGCACCCTGATCATCTTCATGTCCCTACTCTGGACTTGTTCTAATAGGTCCATGCCTTATGCTGGGAGCCTCCTTCTTATGTTGGGGGCCCCAGAGCTGAATGCAGTACTCTGGAGGGGGGTCTCATAACAGCTGAGTAGAGAGGGAGTATCACCATCCTTCTGATACAGCCTGATATGGCTGGCTTTCTGGGCTGCGAGCGCACATTATAGACTCATGGTGAGCTTGTTGTCAACCAACACCCCCAAGTCTTTCTCTACAGGGCTGCTATCAATCCAGTCTCTGACCATCCTGTAGCTGTGCTTGGGATTGCCTTGACCCAGGTGCAGGACCTTGCACTTGGCCTTGTTGAACTTTATGAGGTTTGCACTGGCCCACCTCTCAAGCCTGTCAAGGTCCATCTGGATCCCATCCCTTCCCTCCACAATGTTGACATCACCACACAGCCTGGTGTCATCAGCAAACTTGCTGAGGGTGCACTCAATCTAACTGTCCATGTTGCTGATATGTTGAACAGCGCCAGCCCCAATACTGACTCTGGAGGAACACCAGCCATCACTGACCTCCACTTGGACATAGAGCCGTTGACCACAAGTCTTTGTGTGTGACCATCCAGCCAATTCCTTATCCATTGAGTGGTCCGTCCATCAAACCCATGTCTCTCCAGTTTAGAGAAAAGGATGATGTGCGGGACACTATCAAATGCCTTGCACAAGTCCAAGTAGATGTCAGTCCCTCTTCCATTATCCACCAACTCCATAGTCCCATCATAGAAGGCCACAAAATTTGTCAGACAGGATTTGCCCCTAGTGAAGCCATGCTGGCTGTCACCAATCACCTGCTTATTTTCCACGTGCTTTAGCATAGTTTCCAGGAGGATGTGCTCCATGAGCTTGACAGCGCACTGAGATGAGACTGCCTGGCCTGTAGTTCCCTGCACTTTCCTTTTCCTGTTTTTAAAAATAGGGGTTATATTTCCCTTTTCCAGTCAGCAGGAACTTCACCTGACTTCCACAACTTCTCAAATAAGACAGATAATGGCTTAGCAACAATATCCACCAGTTCCCTCAGGACACGTAGATGCATCTCGTCAGGTCCCATGGATTTGTGCACGTTCAGGTTCCTTAGATGATCTCAAAATTTACATTCACCTACAACAGGCAGTTCTTCATTCTCCCAATCCGTGACTTTGCCTTCTTCAACATGGGCAGAGTGGCTGGAGCTCTTGCTGCTGAAGACCAAAGCAAAAAAGGCATTGAGTACCTTGGCCATCTCCATGTGCAGGTGACCAGTTCTCCACTTTCCTTCCAGAGAGTTCCCACATTTTCCCATGTCTTCCTTTAATAGACTCAGAAGTAATTAATAAACTCAGCCTTCTCCAAATCCAGGGTACATACCTATAGAAGCCCTTCCTGTTATCTTTCACATCCCTTGCCAGATTTAATTCTAACTGGGCCTTAGCTTTCCTGACCTGGTCCCTAGCTTCCTGGACAATGTCCCTGTATTCTTCCCAGGCCACCTGTCCTCGCTTCCAACTTTTATAAGCTTCTTTTTTCCTCTCTAAGTTTCCTCAGCAACTCCTTATCCAGCCATGGAGGTCTCCTCGTCCTCATGCCAGACTTCCTTCTATTTTGGACGCAACACTCCTGAGCTTGGAGCAGGTGATCCTTGAATATCAAGCAGCAGCCTTGCCCCCCCCCCCACCTTTTAGGGCTTTATCTCATGGGACCTTAATGAGCAGGTTCCTGAAGAGGCCAAAGTCTGCTCTCTTGAAGTCCAGGGCAGTGAGCTTTCTGTGTGCCCTTCTCACTGTCCTGAGGATGTCAAACTCGACCATCTCATGATCGCTACAGCCAAGGTTGCCTTAGAGCACCACATTCCCAATGTCGTGGTTTAAACCTAGCCAGACAGCTTGTTACCCACTCCCCCCCTTCTTGCCCTCCCCCTACTCCTGGGGGAACAGAGAGGAGAATCAAAAAGAAATGCAACTCCAACTGGTTGAGATAAGAACAGTTTAGTAACTAAGGTATAACACAAATCACTACTGCTACCACCAATAATAGTAATGATAAAGGAAATAACAAGGGAAGAGAATACAAGACCTCATCACCAGCCGACCGAGAATTCGCCCCCCCCAGCCCGACCAAGCACCGACCGATACCTCCTCCAACCCTGCAGGCCCTCCTAGCCCTTCCAGGTCACTCCCAATTACCTCCTGGGCATGACGTGCTGTGGTACGGAATACCTCTTTGGCCTGTTTGGGTCAGGTGTCCTGTCCCTGCTTCCTCCCGGCTTCCTCCTCCCTGGCAGAGCATGAGGCCCACAAAGTCCTTGGCCAAACCAAAACATCATTGTTTTTCAGCTCTGTTCCCATCCCGAAAGTCAAAACACAGCACTGCACCAGCTACCAAGAAAGGGAAAAATGACTGCTACTGCTAAACCCAGGACATTATCCACCCCTTATTCCATACCATTCACGTCATGCTCAAATCCCACATTTTCAATATACCATCACTCTAAGTGCACTCTCATCAGTGCATGGGCCAGTCCCTATAAAGCTGCTGAGTCCATCTGGTCCATAATGCCAGGCTCCATCTCTTGCAACAGTCTTTCAGAGCACAAGAGGCTATGTGCAGTGTTCACACTTGTGAATAACCTGGGCAATAGTGTCCATTGCTAAGTCCAACCCTCGATCATGAGTCCATCTCGATGTTGCATCTCTGCTCTGTTGGCCTTAAGGGTCATGGGCCCAACAGGCTCAAAATAATTCACTGTCCTTCCATCTCCAATGCTTCCAAAGCACTGGAGGGGCCCAGTGGACTAGATGCTTGTCCATACTGTCCCACATGCCCTGCCACTCATGGCTGTCCAGCCTTGGGGGAAACCTCTTGGTCCTCCCATATTGCCGTCTAACTCCAGACAAGACCCAAACCCGACTCTGCTCAACTTTTGAGATCAGACAAAATGGTGGTGGGTAAAACACACTCTGTGTGTGTGCCAACATGCTGATCCCCATCACAATGAGCAGGCAGGTCCCAAGGGTACCCAAAGGCCATCCAAAAACTTCAGAACTCTCAAGCGATGCTGCTGCACTTGTCACTGGGGCTGGTGTAGCTGCTGTGCTTGCCGGCTCTCTCACCACCAGCTTCTCTTTTTCTGAGCCCAGCTCTTCCTCCTCTGCCTTGCTGGGAAATGCTGCGGGGTCTCCTGCGTCCTCCTGGGGCTCGGCGAGCGGCTTCCGGGGAATGCTCTCGGCCGTCGCGGGGCTGGGCTCGGCCGCGGGGCTCGGCTTCTCTGCGGGGCTCGGCTCCTCCGCCGCCTTCTCCCGCTTCTCGGCAGCCGCCTCCTCCCGCTCCTCGACCGCCCCGTCCCCCTCCACCGGCAGCCGTCCCCTTGCGGCCTCCGGTCCCGCTCCCGCTTGGTCCCCGGGGCCGCTCTCCAGGGCCGCTTCAGCAGCCGCCGGGTCCCGGGGCCGCGCCCCCTCGGCTTCCCAGAGCCTCACGCAGACGGAGGCGAGGGCGAGGCCCAGGACGGTGAGGAGCAGCTGGACGGCCAGGTACCAGTCCATGGCCACGTCCGTCCCTCCCTGCTGCTGGAGCCCACCCATATTACAAGTCATTGCCATAAAGTACAGTGAGACAGGAACCTTAGCCCAAGCCCCACACTGGATAAACACTAACACAGCAAATACCGGGTCTAAGTAAGTTACAACATTGTGAAGCTGTGAGATCAAGAGGAACAACTCTGAGAGCCAATAAATCAGCACTGTGATGAGTGACTATTAATCCGGTCAGATCTGTCGTTATCTGAACCCCTTCGAGCCCCACGTTGGGCGCCAAAAAGAACTGTTGTGGTTTAAACCTAGCCAGACAGCTTGTTACCCACTCCCCCCCTTCTTGCCCTCCCCCTACTCCTGGGGGAACGGAGAGGAGAATCGAAAAGAAATGCAACTCCAACTGGTTGAGATAAGAACAGTTTAGTAACTAAGGTATAACACAAATCACTACTGCTACCACCAATAATAGTAATGATAAAGGAAATAACAAGGGAAGAGAATACAACACCCCATCACCAGGCGACCGATAACTCGCCCCCCCAGCCCGACCAAGCACCGACCGATACCTCCTCCAACCCTGCAGGCCCTCCTAGCCCTTCCAGGTCACTCCCAATTACCTCCTGGGCATGACGTGCTTTGGTATGGAATACCTCTTTGGCCTGTTTGGGTCAGGTGTCCTGTCCCTGCTTCCTCCCGGCTTCCCTCCTCCCTGGCAGAGCATGAGGCCCACAGAGTCCTTGGCCAAACCAAAATATCATTGTTTTTCAGCTCTGTTCCCAGCTGAAAGTCAAAACACAGCACTGCACCAGCTACCAAGAAAGGGAAAAATGACTGCTACTGCTAAACCCAGGACACCCAACCAGCCCCTCCCTTTTGGTGAGCATGAGGTCAAGCATGTAACCTCTCCTTGTCAGCTCCTCTGTTATTTGCAATTATCCCCAAAGGATCTATAGAAGCTTTTCTTGTTGCCCTTAACTTCCCTGGCCATACTTATTTCTTTCAGGGCTTTAGCTTTCCTAACCTAATACCTGGCTGCTCAGACAATTTCTCTATATTCTTCCCGGGCTACCTGTCCTTGTTTCTGCCCTCTGTAGGTTTCCTTTTTGTGCTGGAGTTTATCCAGGAGCTCCTTCTTCATCCACATTGAACAATGCATTCTTGCCTGACTTCTTTCTTGTCAGGATGCATCTCTCCAGAGCTTGGAGGAGATGATCCTTGAATATTAACCAGCTTTCCTGGGCCCCTCTTACTTTCAGGGCTTTACACTCATCTTCAAATTCAGTCCAGTTTTATGATGTCACTATTTAGGTAATATTAAATGTGATGTGCTGTGTTTGGGGAATGACTAAATGAAAGATGATATTCTTCAAATAAGTCCGCAAAACAATGGAAAAAGAGACTCAAGTTGTTTCTTATTTCAAAGAAAATAGAAGTCAGTCTTAACTTTTCAATAACTGCTGCATTTGCCTGTGGAATTGCTACATAGCAATGTCTTTGCTACAAATTATTTCTAAAGCACTTCAAACAAAATTTTAACTGATTCTAAAACATACTTAAATTCAGAGGTCAAGTACTTTTCTGAAAAAGCTGCCACTTCCCATATAATCACAGTTCAGAATTTGTCTATGAAAATTTATTTTTTAAATAATTGGTAAACATCTAAACAGGAAACAAAGCAGCTTACCCCACAGTTCAACATCATATAGTAGTATTTATATTTTTTGCCAGTATTCAGCTCCTCAGAATTAGCATATATAATGAATGTCATACTGAAAATTTTAGACTTACCATTAGCTACATATGTAATCTTGCATAGGATATTGTCCCTGCTTATTTCTTTTTTCCCCTCTGGTGGGCTTACTAAGGTCTGACAAATCATATCGATATTTATTTTGACACGGACACAGCTAGTGTTCATCTGCCAAAAAAAAAAAAAAAAGGAAAAAGAAAACATTTGTAAACTTCAAAATCAGTTTATTTCAGTATAGTTGACTATTAACATTTTAGTTTAGCACAAAGTCTAAGATACTCCAAAAGCTGTGTTTCACGGAGCTTGCTTTCTATCATTATATGGATGCAACATGAATGCAACTGAAATAAAGGGCACATGGTGAATAGGGAAAGGCCTACTGAACTGCCTGAATCTCAGGTTTCTGCTTGCTAAATACAGTGAATTATTTCAATTATTGTGACAAGCAAGGAAACATCTAAAGAATAAGGTATCAGCATTTACAAATACCAGTTGGTAACTTTTTCTTGTAAGCAAGCAATGGCATATCAATCAGCACAGAAACACCCCAAAGAAAACAGTCATTGCTACTATGACAGAAACAAGGCAGAACTATGTAAGCTGAAATTTTAACAGATTCCATACCTATAATTATACAAGCCTATTTCTCTATAAAATCATAGAATGGTTAGGGATGGAAAGGACCTTAAGATCATCTAGTTCCAAACCCCCTGCCATGGGCAGAGACACCTCACATTAGACCATGCCACCCAAGACTCCATCCAACCTGGCCTTGAACACTGACAGGGATGGGTCATCCACAGCTTCTCCGGGCAGCCTGTGTGTCCTGGTTTTAGCAGTAGCAGTCATTTTTCTCCTTCTTGGTAGCTGGTGCAGTGCTGTGTTTTGACTTTCGAGCTGGGAACAAAGCTGATAAAAATGATGTTTTGGTTTGGCCAAGGACTTTGTGAGCCTCATGCTCTGCCAGGGAGGAGGGGAGGCCAGGAGGAAGCAGAGACAGGACACCTGACCCAAACTGACCAAAGAGGTATTCCATACCACAGCACGTCATGCCCAGGATGCAACTGGGAGTTATCCGGAAGAGCTAGGGGGACTGCAGGGTTGGAGGAGGTATTGGTCGGTGCTTGGTCGGGCTGGGGAGGGCAAGAAGGGGGGGAGTGGGTAACAAGCTGTCTGGCTGGGTTTAAACCACGACACTGTGCCAGTGCCTCACCACCCTTACAGTAAAGAACTTCTTCCTTATATCTAAACTGAACTTCCCCTGTTTAAGTTTGAACTCATTACCCCTTGTCCTATCACAGCAATCCTTGATGAAGAGTCCCTCTCCAGCATCCTTGTAGCCCCCTTCAGATACTGGAAGGCTGTGATGAGGTCTCCACGCAGCCTTCTCTTTTCCAGGCTGAACAACCCCAACTTTCTCAGCCTATCTTCATATGGGAGGTGATCCAGCCTCCGATCATTCTTGTGGCCCTCCTCTGGACTTGCTCCAACAGCTCCATGTCCTTGTTATGTTGAGGACACCTGTCTGACAATACTGAAGACTTAGACTGGATTCCATACCAAGTAGCCACAATTCTTTAATTTTTTTCACATCCCCATAAATTTTGCTTCTATTTTTCTGCAACACTTTCAATCTGCCAACTGCTGAGATAAGGTAAGAAAGCTTTTGCCTCAGAATGGCTTCATCAGGTCACTGTATCATCTGGTTTAAACAAACTGAGATGGGGGGGGGGGCAAAAAATTTCAAGATGGGATATAGAAATCTTTAGAAGTAGCTTTAAGTAATGTTAAGTTTGATGGCTTTGTAACAGTAGCAATGGAAAATTACTGAGGTGCAGGATACATAGAGAAAAATATAGAGAGAGAATGCAGCTAGAGAACATACTGAGAATTCTCACAAGATAAATCATTACAGTTGACATAGCTTTAAGAAAAAAACAGCCTAGAAAAACAGGACACAGGGATAAGGAGTATCTGGGAACTGCAGGTGTCCAGGATGGGCTACAGGTAAACTAACTGATAAGTAGGAGGATGGGAGGATTATTATGCCTCTGGTGCTAACGAACCAATTAAACTGGTAGAAGCATCTACTGCGCGTGCTTCAAAGGCTGCCAGAAGTGATGAAGATCGTTGGAAGAAGTAAACGACCCTCAGAGACCACCACCACAATTCTGTACGCATGCGGGGAACTCTCTGGAAAATGATGTAATCCATATGTAGCCTCATGAATATGTATGTATGCCCAGGGACTATATAAGGATGGCTTGTATAGCAATACGGGGACACACGTTAGGAGGAGTTATCCCCCGTGTCTCCCGGCGCCGCAATAAAGAATACCTGCTTGTCAGCTTGAAAACTTTCTTGGCAAGTTTGTTACTGGAGTTTTCTCTCGGCTGCAGGACCCGCTGAGGACAGGGCTCCCTAGGGCCCTCGGGAATTTTTCCCAGAGGGACGCCTCGATTCATTCGGATTGCTGTGGGATCAGACAAGGACCAGCTCATAAAAGGTATTTTTTTTTTTGCATAGTCTGTCAGGTGCAGGGGGCACCTCGGTTTGGTAAATTGGTTTGGTAAGTTGGTTTGGTAAGTGTACGCATGGTTTGGAAGCCTTCCGTAAATCGAGATAAGAAATCTCGTAGGTAAAGCTGTATACCCAGCTGCTAGTGTCCGTTTGGTATACACCCGCAAGAAGCAGGGGGCTTCTTGTGGTTTGGATCTTGCAAGACACAGGGGGTGTCTTGAAGGAAAGATTTTGGATTTTACTGGTATACACCCAAAGGAAGCAGGGGGCTTCTTAGGGTTTGGGTCCTGCAAGAAGCAGGGGGTGTCTTCCGGAAATGGTTTCGGATCTTGTTGGTATTTGATTTATTTTGTGGCTTGTTACATTAAGGATTTTAGTCTTGTGATTTTGGTATCAGTGACAGACTGTTTAAGCAGGGGGCATCTTGTGATTTAGGTCCTACAAGATGCAGAGGGGTGTCTTGTGAAAATGGTTTTGGGTCCAGTATGCTATCAACAGCACATAAGGGATTTGATTCAGTGATGCTGTCGACGTGGGTCCCTGAATAGGTTAGTAGAATCACCCTCCAATACTGTGGGCTGTTCAGTATGGTTCCAACAGTGGGACGCAGACAGGTTGATCGGACACAAGGGTCTCATCCTTCTTGGGACACTGACAGGCTGGTCAACTATAAAGGGTTCAAGGAAACCCCCCTATTAATGTTACAATATGGTCTGAGCTATAAGGGTTAGGAAGCATTGCTTTTGATTCTACTGGTATTCACCTTATTTTGTGGCTTGTTACAGCAATGATTTTGGTCTTGTGATTTTGGTACTGGTGACAGGATGTTATAACTGTGTTATTAACTGTTGTTTGTTTGGTTGAATTTAAGTCTGTTTGTCTCAAGCGTTGTAACTGTGTGGAGTATGTCTGGGGATCCCGTCTGTGTGTGTGTGTGTGTGAATGTGAGATTGATAATGGAAAATCAGCAGAATGAAGAGATCTTGAAAAAGAATCCTTTTGGGTGCATTTTGGCACACTGGAAAAAACTTGGAGGGTCTCCTGGGGGCTTGGTAAATAAGAAAACATTGGTAAAATATTGTAACCAATGGTGGCCTTTGTATACTTTGGAAGATCAGGAAAAATGGCCTAAAAATGGAACTCTGAACGATAATACGGTGTTACAATTAATGTCTTTTAAGGGGGCAAGGAAAATGGGATGAAGTAATGTATGCAGATATGTTTTCACTTTAAGAAATCACACGGAGTGACAGACTGAATGCAAAATTAATATAGCTCTGCCAGATTCCTTAATTTTGGCTTTGGAAAAGGACAGGGAAAAACTGAAAGTTAAGCTGGAGATGCTCAGCTTAATTTGGGGAAAGATGTTTAAAGTTAAAAAACAGTAATTAGGAAGATAGAGTGGAAAATCACGTACCACAGGTACCTCCAAGAGCAGCACCCTCCCCATCTGTCCTACCTGATATTGATAAGGAGGAAGAGATTTCTGTCACTGGCAACAAGCGGCACATTCACATTCAGAGTTAAGAAGGGGTTAAACCAGAAGTGCTGTTGCAGAGGCAGGCATCTGCAGGCCCTGCAGAGCAGGGTTAGCCGCTGTGATAAAAAGGAAAAAAACAAAGGGAAAACCAAGGGGGAAAGGAGGGGAGCTCGAGCAGCTCCTGTGTTTGAGCGTGGGAGGAGGGATGTCGGGAGGAGGTGGGGGAGTGGGCTCCTCTTCTGTGGGACCGGATCGGTGTGTGTGCTATGGGGAATTTGGACGCCGGAAGTGAGACTGCCCGGGGGGGGGCGGGGGGGGGCAGTGCCATGGGGTGGCTCCGGGGTCTGAATTGGAACTAAACTGACGGGCACCTGGGGAAATCTAGCCTAGCAGATCCATTGGTTACATTAAAACTAGGGACTAGAGGAAATAAAGTGGAATTTTAGTGGATACAGCAGCAACTTATTTGGTGTTAAATCAGAGAGAAAAGAATTCGTTATAGATGTGGGAGCTACTGGCCACCAAGAAAAAAAAAAAAAAGAGAGAGGCATTCTTTCTGAAACCTTTAAACTACAAATTGGGCAAAACAGATAGGAATGCATAAATTTTTATGCATGCCAAATTCTCTAAAATCTTTATTAGGGTGAAAAGCAACATTTAAGGAAGGCAAAATGGAATTCAGAATTAAAACCAGTCAATTAATTGCAAGTTTGAGTTTATCTTTAATTCAACAGAAAAGCAAAAAGGAGGACCTCCCTAAAATAGAAGAAATCCTTAATCAGGTATATGTGGGAGTATGGGCATCTGAAATTCCAGGTAAGGAAAAAAATGCTTTGCCTGTTAAAGTGGAAATAAAAAGGGGGGCCTACCCAATTAGAATAAAACAGTATCCCTTAGAATTAGAAGATCAAAGGGAATAAAAAAATTGATAAATATTAAAATATAGATTATTAATTGAATGTGAATCGGAATATAATACTCCTATCTGGAAAGTAATGAAATATGATGGGAAAAGTTGCAGATTGGTTCATGATCTCAGGGCAATCAACAAAATTGCAGAGGATATTTGTCCAATAGTAGTTAATTTGTATGACTGATTGACTAAATTGAATATTAATCAGAAATGGTTTGCCGTCCTGGATATAAAGGACACTTTCTTTTGCTTACCATTGGCCAAATAAAGCCACAATTATTTGCTTTCGAATGGGAAAATCCTGATACAGGAAGGGAAACTCAATTTACTTGGACAGTATTATCTAAAGAGTTTAAAAATAGTCAAGCAATTTCTGGAAATCAGCTAGCATGAGAACTAGAATCATGGAAGCCACCTACTCAAAGGGGAGTCTGTTACAATATGTGGATGACCTGTTAATTGCTACAGAAACAGAGGAAGAATGTATCAAGTGGACAGTGGAATTGTTACATTTTCTGGGACTGAATGGTTATCGGGTATCCAGACAAAAGGCCCAACTAATCCAAACCCAAGTTTCCTACCTAGGATATGAAATAACAGGACAGAGAGAACTTGGAACTGATAGAAAAGAAGCCATTTGCAAGACTCCATGACTGTCGACCGTCAAGGAGCTCCGGACATTCCTGGGAATGACTGGATTGTGCAGACTTTGGATCCATGATTATGGTGTTCTGGTAAGACCACTATATGAACTGTTGAAAGGAAACTCTCCCTCTTTAGAATGGACTGATACAGCAGAGGGGGTTTTTAGAAATTTAAAAACAGAGCTAATGAGAACTGCAGCTCTGTGACTCCTGGATGTGACTAAATCCTTTTGGCTATATTCCTGTGAAGAGCAAGGAATAGCTTTGGGGGTCCTTGCTCAAAAACTAGGACCCTACAGAAGGGCAGTGGCCTATTTTTCAAAACAGCTGGATGAAGCGAGCAAAGGATGGCCCAGATGCCTAAAAGCTATGGCAGCAGTTATCACAAATATTAAAGAGGCTTGCAAATTTACTTTGGGACAAAAGATTACTGTACTAGTGTCCCATGTGGTATCAGCAGTCCTGGAGCAGAAAGGAGCCCACTGGTTATCTCCTTCACATTTTTTTTTTAAATACCAGGCCACCATTGTAGAACAGGATGATACAGAAATTGTGGTCACTAACGTTGTGAATCCAGCATCCTTTTGCAGGAACAATCGACAGAACCACTAACACCACTGCTTGACCACCATGGAGACTGTATATTCAAGCTGACCAGACTTGAAAGAAAAACCTCTGGAAGATGTTGATTCTTGGTTTACTGATGGTAGTAGCTTCATGAAAAATGGTAAATGAAAGGCAGGATATGCCATTACCACCACTTCACAGGTAAAAAAAAAAAAAAAAAAAAAAAATCTAAACCTTCACCTGGTAACACCTCTGCCCAGAAGTCAAAAATAATAGCATTAATAAGAGCCCTGGAACTGGCTAAAGATAAAAGGATAAATATTTGGACTGATTCTAAATATGCATTTGGTGTGGTCCATGTCCATGGTGCTATCTGGAAAGAATGTGGACCTTTGAACACACAAGGGAAACAGATTAACCATGCTACAGAAATTCTACAATTACTGGAAGCTGTTCAGCTACCTGAAGAAGTAGCTGTTATGTACTGTAAAGGACATCAACAAGGTGGCTCTGATCAAGAAATTGGAAATAATTTGGCCAGCAACTGAACAATTTCAAATCATGTCCTTAATCCCTGATGGCAAACTAACAATTGAAAAATCTAAACCTAGATATTCAAAAGAGGATAGAAAATTGATTGAGGATCTAAAGGGACAGGAAAATAGAGGGTTGGGCTCAAATACCTGATGGGCGAATTGTAATCCCCTATAACCAGCTCTGGATGTTAGCTCAGGAAGAACATAATAAAACTCATTGGGGTAGCAACTCTTTGCATAAATATTTAGACAAACAAATTGTAGGAAGGAATCTATACACCACAGTTCAATTAGTGACAAAACAATGTCAGCTATGTCTTAAGAATAATCCTAAGACTGAAAATAGAAATCAAACTGGGACAACTGGTAGAGGAAGTTATCAGGGACAGCATTGTCAAAAAGATTTTTCTGAATTACAGAAAAAAAAAAAAGGGGGTTATTGATATTTATTGGTGTTTTTCAGGCTGGCCAGAAGCATTCCCTTATAGAATAACTAATGCAAAACAAGTGATTAAAATATTATTTAACAAGATAATAAGCTCGTTTTGGGGTACCAGATGCAATTTCTTCTGACCAAGGCTCGCACTTTAGTGCAAAATTGTTACAAGAAATTAGCAAAAAATTAGAAACTGATTGGCAACTACATGTTCCATATAGGCCTCAGGCCAGTGGGCAAGTAGAAAAGATAAACCATCTGATTAAACAACAAATTAGTAAAATATGTCAGGAAACGAATTTATATTGGTACCAGGCATTACCACTGGCTTTATTAAGAATTCGAACTAGACCCTGGTCAAAAGAAGAGGTTAGCCCATTTGAGATTTTGTATGGAAGACCGTATCAGTCCCAGTTTAAAGGAGAAAGTCTTCAGGAAGTGGGAGAAGACTATCTCCAACAGTTTCTGATCAATCTGGGAAAACAATTGGAAGAGATAATAGGGAAAAGTGCAAGAGGTTTGGATTATCCAATTCACCCTTTCAGATCTGGAGACTGGGTTTATGTTAAGAATTTTTCAGGAAATCCTCTACAGGAGAAGTGGAGCGGACCGTACCAGATATTATTGATCACCTTTACAGCAGTGAAGATAAAGGAACAACCTGCTTGGATACATTATTCAAGAATAAAGAAAGCACCAAAGCCAGAGAAGACAGGGTGGATCGGACCTTCGGTACCCTTGCGTATGAAATTTTGTCAGTCATAATTTGGACTCTCATAATATCTGGCGCACAAGCTTGGGACCAGAATTTATACCTGAAATTAGTGCAGAATGTTACTAATGTTTTAATCAGAGTGACTGTTGGGTGTGTGCACAGTTGCCTAAATCAGGAGAAAGCCTGGATCTCCCATTAATTGGAGTTCCAGTTCCTAACACTGTCTCATGGACAAATTTGTGGGTGAACACTAGCAATCTGTATTCGAAGGAAAGGTTAACATTTGAAATAGTCAATCCTAACCCAGGTAATAAATACTACACCTGTGCACAAAGATGTATTACATCAGAAACCAGGGTAGGAGATCAGGCTTGTTTAAATGCCACAGATGTAGGTCACCATTCAAATTGCAATCATACAATTAATATGGATGGTATCGTAGTTCAGTGATGGCCCGTTCCTAAAGGGAAAGGATGGTATTGGTTATGTGGAAAAAATGCTTATAAGATTCTACCCCCAACTGGAAGGGGGCATGCACCTTAGGTGCTGTAATACCCAATTTTACTATTATCAACAGGTACCCTTCCAGGACCTGGATTAGAAATTTTGCTAAACGAATTAAGTGAGGGTTTAGCCCTATTATTGAACGGCACAACTCATTTCACAGTTTTGTAAAAGGGCTAATTCCATCTTTGGCAGTAAGTGAATTAGAGAAGGCAATTGTAAATATCTCGGCAGCCATAGAGGAAATGGAAAGTAAAAACATCGATATAATCCAGACAGAACAACAAGAGATAACTAGCCTATCTAAGGTGATGTTACAAAACTGAATGACTCTAGACATGTTACTGGCATCACAAAAAGGGATTTCTTCCATAATCAATGAAAGCTGTTGTTCCTATACAGACTAAAGTAGCAGAATTGAAACAGATCTGGAGGAAATTTGGAAACAAACTAAGATATTTCCTGAAATGGCCATGGATGACACCTCCTGGGGTTTTGAAGAAACATGGAAAAAGTTAACTTCATGGTTACCCAATCTCTCCTGGTTGAGGCAACTGGTTGCAGGAATATTGGTGTTAATTATTTAAATACTGATTACTTGTGGTATGATACAATGTTCCCTCTGGTATTGTAAACGGTCTATAATAAATTACGAAGAATGGAAACGGAATGAAACTAAGCACCAGGTAGAAACGGGAAATTATTTCAAATACTAATGCAAAACAAGTGATTAAAATACTATTTAACGAGATAATAAGCTCGTTTTGGGGTACCAGAGGCAATTTCTTCTGACCGAAGCTCGCACTTTAGCGCAAAATTGTTACAAGAAATTAGCAAAAAATTAGAAACTGATTGGCAACTACATGCTCCATATAGGCCTCAGGCCAGTGGGCAAGTAGAAAAGATGAACCATCTGATCAAACAACAAATTAGTAAAATAGGTAAGGAAACGAATTTATATTGGTACCAAGAATTACCACTGGCTCTATTAAGGATTCTAACTAAACCCCGGTCAAAAGAAGAGGTTAGCCCATTTGAGATTTTGTATGGAAGACCGTATCAGTCCCAGTTTAAAGGAGAGAGTCTTCAGGAAGTAGGAGAAGGCTATCTCTGACAGTTTCTGATCAATCTGGGAAAACAGTTGGAGGAGATAAATAAGAGAATAGTAGGGATAAGAGCCAGAGGTTTGGATTATCCAATTCACCCTTTCAGATCTGGAGACTGGGTTTATGTTAAGAATTTTTCAGGAGATCCTCTACAGGAGAAGTGGAGCGGACCGTACCAGATATTATTGACCACCTTTACAGCAGTGAAGATAAAAGAACAACCTGCTTGGATACATTATTCAAGAATTAAGAAAGCACCAGAGCCAGAGAAGACATGGCGGATCGAACCTTCTGGACCCTTACGTATGAAATTGCGTCGGTCATAATTTGGACTCTCATAATATCTGGCGCACAAGCTTGGGACCAGAACTTATACCCGAAATTAGTGCAGAATGTTACTAATGTTTTTAATCGTAGTGACTGTTGGGTGTGTGCACAGTTGCCTAAATCAGGAGAAAGCCTGAATCTCCCATTAATTGGAGTTCCAATTCCTAACACTGTCTCATGGACAAATTTGTGGGTGAACACTAGTAATCTGTATTTAAAAGAAAGTTTAAAATTTGGAATAGTTAATCCTAATGTAGATAACAAATATTATACCTGTGCACAAAGATGTATTACACCAGAAACCAGGGTAAGAAATTTTGCTTGTTTAAATGCCACAGATGTAGGTCACCATTCAAATTGCAATCATACTATTACTATAGATGGTATCGTAGTTCAGTGGTGGCCCGTTCCAAAAGGGAAAGGATGGTATTGGCTATGTGGAAAAAATGCTTATAAGACTCTACCCCCCAACTGGAAGGGGGCATGCACCTTAGGTGCCGTAATAACAATTTTACTATTATTGACAAGTACCCCTCTGGGACCCGGGTTAGAAGTTTTGCTAAACGGATTAAACGGGGGTTTAACCCTATTATTGAACGGCACACCGCATTTCATAGTTTTGTAAGAGGGCTAATTCCATCTTTGGGAGTAAGTGAATTGGAGAAGGCAATTGTAAGTATCTCAGCAACTATAGAGGAAATAGAAAGCAAAAACATTGATATAATCCAGGCAGAACAACAAGAGATAACCAGCCTGTCTAAAGTAGTATTAAAAAACCGAAAGGCTCAAGACATGTTATTGGCATCACAAGGAGGGGTTTGTTCCATAAACAATGAAAGCTGTTGTTCCTATATAGACCAAAGTGTCTGAATTGAAACAGATCTGGAGGAAAATTGGAAACAAACTAAGATATTTCATGAAATGGCCATGGATGACACTTCCTGGGGTTTTGAGGAAATATGGAAAAAGTTCACTTCATGGTTACCCAGTCTCTCCTGGTTGAGGCAACTAGTTGCAGGAATATTGGTGTTGTTTTAATATTGATTACTTGTGGTATGATACAATGTTCCCTCTGGTGTTGTAAACGATCTGTGATAAATTATGAAGACTGGAAAAGGAATGAAATTAAGCACCAAATAGAAACGGGAAACTATTTAAAAAAGACTTTTGATGGTAATTGTAATATATAGAAAAGAAAAGAGAGTTGCAAAAGAATTTGCAAAAGGATAGAAAAAGGGGGGGAAGTTGAGACAAGGGAGAGGGCACAAAATTACAAGATGGGATATAAAAATCTTTAGAAGTAGCTTTAAGTAATGTTAAGTTTGATGGCTTTGTAACAGTAGCAATGGAAAATTACTGAGGTGCAGGATACATAGAGAAAAATACAGAGAGAGAGTGCAGCTAGAGAACATACTGAGAATTCTCACAAGATAAATCGTTATAGTTGACATAGCTTTAAGAAAAAAACAGCCTAGAAAAACAGGACACAGGGATAAGGGGTATCTGGGAATGGCAGGTGTCCAGGATGTGCTACAGGTAAACTAACTGATAAGTAGGAGGATGGGAGGATTATTATGTCTCTGGTGCTAACGAACCAATTAAACTGGTATGAGCATCTACTGTGCGTGCTTCAAAGGCTGCCAGAAGTGATGAAGATTGTTGGAAGAAGTAAACGACCCTCAAAGACCACCACCACAATTCTGTACGCATGCGGGGAACTCTCTGGAAAGTGATGTAATCCATACATATCGTCATGAATATGTAGGTATGCCCAGGGACTATATAAGGATGGCTTGTATAGCAATACAGAGACACACGTTAGGAGGAGCTATCCCCTTCTCACGGCGCCGCAATGAAGAATACCTGCTTGTCAGCTTGAAGACTTTGTTGGCAAGTTTGTTCCTGGAGTTTTCTCCGAATCAAAACTGTATTTCTGCATACTTCCTCCTCCCCCATTAGTACTGACAGACCATCACCACATAATAGAAAATTGGTATCTTAAAAGGAGAACTTGATAGAATGAAAATAACACTTACAGGAGCACTGTCACGTTCCACAGAGAAATTTCACACAATCCATGTTTCAGGATCATTTTTATTGAATGCTGGTATCCTTCTGATGGCAGACAAATACAGCACATCCCTTTGAGAAGCTGGCCACACCCTCTGCAGAGAAACACCTGAATATAAGCTTTTCTAGTTTTGCAAATTAAGTATTTACTAATCTTAGATAAGGGAAACAAACAAACAAAGCAAAACAGGTCAATCGTCATTTAAATAAAGAAGTTTCTTTAAGTTAGCAATTTCATGCAATTTCCAAAATTAAAACAGAACACAGGTGTTGTACATATGTTTATCAGGTTATATGTCTATGCTTAATTAAAAAAAAAAAAAAAAAGCAAAATCTTAAGACCTTTGAAAGGCAGGGAGCCAACCTGCTACTTTTTCAGTAGACACCCAGGAAGAGGCATTTCCCTTCCTGTTCTCTCAACCTCAGGTTTATATTTCAGTTAATACTTGTAAGCTACAAACTGTACTACTGGTTAAGTATAAATAGATGCACCTATAGTTATTTATGTCTCCATAAATATGGAGAGAGACAGAAAGAGAGAGTAAAAGAGAGAAAGACATTTATAAAAAATATTATTTCAAGAAACTTCTACTTTAGTGAAACAGATATGGTAAACTGGTATTATTTAAGAGAAAGTTTAGAAGCAAAGTGTCTGACAAAATAAAGTAAGACTACACAGAAGCCATTTTACTGACACTGAAGAGCGGAAAAATGTCTAACTTTTACCACGACACTATACAGTTCATACAAATGCCTTATTTAAAAATTGGAATCTGCTGTTAAGGCAGCTTTAAGTTAACAACATTATTAGGAAAATTGTAAGAAACCCAAAATATTTGTTTTAACATTTGAGTATTTGAGTATACTAATACTTGGAATCATGCAAGATTAAAGGTGAATTTGTTCACTCCATTCCCAGGGTTTTTTTATAAGCTGTTAGGTTGCAGTTATTGGGTTGATAGGAATATTTTAGTAAAGCTACATCAGAGCTGGTTGGGGAGAAAAACCATCTTGCTAGTCGGGTTAAGGACAATAGAAAGGGCTTCTTCAAATACATAGCTAATAAAACTAACACAAGAGGCAATATAGGCCCACTGCTGAACGAGGTGGGTGCCCTGGAGACAGAGGATATAAAGAAGGCAAAGGTGCTGAATGCCTTCTTTGCCTCTGTCTTTACTCCTGCAGACTCTCCCCGGGGGCCCCAGATTCCTATTGCCCCAGAAGGAGTCAGGGCAAAGGAGGAGTTTGCTTTGGTAGATGAGGATTGGGTTAGGGATCAGCTATGCAATCTGGACATCTATAAATCAATGGGTCTGGATGGAATGCACCCACGGGTGCTGAGGGAGCTGGCGGAGGTCATTGCTAGGCCACTCTCCATCATCTTTGGTAAGTCATGAGAAACGGGAGAGGTGCTGAGGATTGGAGGATGGCAAATGTCACACCAGTCTATAAGAAGGGCAAGAAGGACCTGGGTAATTATAGACCGGTCAGCCTTACCTCTGTCCCTGGAAAGGTGATGGAATAACTTATTCTTGACTCCATTTCTAGGCATATCAAGGATGAGGGGGTTATTAAGAACAGCCAACATGGTTTTATGAGGGGGAAGTCATGTTTGACCAACCTTATAGCCTTCTATGAGGAAGTGACTAGGTGGAGGGATGATGGTAGAGCAGTAGATGTGTTTTTTCTTGATTTCAGTAAGGCATTTGATACTGTCTCCCACAGCATTCTCATAGATAAGCTAAGGAAGTGTGGGTTTGACGATCAGGTAGTGAGGTGGATCAAGAACTGGTTGGAAGGAAGAAGGCAGAGAGTTGTGGTCAGTGGTGCAGAGTCTAGCTGGAGGTCTGTGACTAGTGGAGTCCCTCAGGGGTCGGTGCTGGGACCAGTGCTGTTTAATATTTTCATCAACGACCTGGACGAGGGACCCGAGTGTATTCTCAGCAAGTTCGCTGATGACACTAAACTGGGAGAAGTGGCTGACACACCAGAAGGCTGTGCTGCCATTCAGCGAGACCTGGACAGGCTGGAGAGATAGGCAGGGAGAAATTTGATGAAATTCAACAAGGGCAAGTGTAGAGTTTTGCATCTGGGGAAGAACAACCCCATGTACCAGTACAGGCTGGGGACTGACCTGCTGGAAAGTAGTGAAGGGGAAAGGGACCTTGGGGTCCTGGTGGATAGGAGGATGAACATGAGCCAGCAATGTGCCCTTGTGGTCAAGAGGGCAAATGGCATCCTGGGGTCCATTAGAAAGGGTGTGGTTAGTAGGTCAAGAGAGGTCTCCCTCTATTCTGCCTTGGTTAGGCCACATCTGGAATATTGCATCCAGTTCTGGGCCCCTAAGTTCAAGAAGGACAGGGAACTGCTTGAAAGAGTCCAGCGCAGAGCCACAAAGATGATTAAGGGAGTGGAACACCTCCCTTATGAGAGAGGCTGAAGGAGCTGGGTCTCTTCAGCTTGGAGAAGAGGAGACTGAGGGGTGACCTCATCAGTGTTTACAAATATGTAACGGGTGGGAGTCAGGAGGGTGGAGCTAGGCTTTTTTCAGTGATATCCAGTGATAGGACAAGGGGCAATGGGTGTAAACTGGAGCATAGAAGGTTCCATGTTAACATCAGGAAGAACTTCCTTACTGTGAGAGTGACAGAGGACTGGAACAGGTTGCCCAGGGGGGTTGTGGAGTCTCCCACATTGGAGATATTCAAGGCCCGTCTGGACAAGTTCCTGTGTGATGTACAGGATGCTCTTGCAGGGGGGTTGGACCAGATGATCTCTTGAGGTCCCTTCCAACCCTTGGGATTCTGTGATTCTGTGAAAGAACAAATGTTGTACCAGCAATTATACCACATCATAATGCAAATGAATATGTCAACTAATCGTGCTCAACAATAGCCTGCATTACTGTAACAAAACACATTGGTATTGGTTTCATCCCTGTAGTCAGTGTCAATTTATTGCTTTAGTTTGTTTTAGATGACCCTTGTTTGCTGGCAGTGATATATTTAGATGAAAAAAAGAACTCATTTGTTATTACAAGCCCTATCAGACACATACACATCCAATTACGCTATCAAGCCAAGTTTTAAAAATTGAAAAAGTTGCAGTTTAACAGAGAACCTGTTCTGAACTGCTGTTTTGAATAGTATTTTAAATTGTTAAGATGTTAAAGTATTTCAGAATAAATCAGAACGCATATGCCCCAGGCTGTCTAACTAAGGTGTGTATACAGGTGAAGTGTTATTACCTTATTCATCTGGTAAATGATGATTGCATCATCAGCTAAATTTCCCACAACATGGAAATTTTCAATTGTTGCTAAAAGGGGGGGGGGGGGGAATCCATCAGTAAACAAGCACAAACATCAGGTCAATGTTATAAACAATACGCTTGCTGATAAAAATGCAAAGCTTAAGAACTGATTCCTTACTTTCCCAGTAGTTACGAACATCGACATTCCAGAAGTAGTGGCAAACTTCATGCCCTGTTACCCCTTTAACAGCATGTGTTGCTTTCAAAGGATCTAAAACTATTCCATGATCTTCCACCTCTCTTCGGTACACCTATGTCCAAATACAAAGAAAGAAATGCAGAGCAAAATCTGACAAAACTATTATAATAGAATCATTGAACACTTAGGGTTGGAAGGGATTTTTAGATCAACTCTCCTGCTGTGGCAAGGGATACCTCACACTAAACCATTTCACCCAAGACTCCATCCAACTTGGCCTTGAACACAACCAGGGATGGAGCATTCACAACTTCTTTGGGCAACCTATTCCAGTGCCTCACCACACTCACAGTAAAGAACTTCCTTATATCCAATCTAAACTTCCCCTGTTTAAGTTTTAACCTGCTACCCCTTGTCCTATCACTACAGTCCCTAAGGAAGAGTCTGTCCCCAGCATCCCTATAGCTCCCCTTCAGATACGGGAAGGCTGCTATGAGGTCTCCACGCAGCCTTCTCTTTTCCAGGCTGAACAGCATCAACTTTCTCAGCCTGCTTCACACAGGAGGTGATTCAGGCCCCTTATCACCCTCATGGCCTCCTCTGGAATTGCTCCAACAGCTCCATGTTCTTTTTATGTTGAGGACACCAGAACTGTACACGGTACTCCAAGTGTGGTCTCATGAGAGCAGAGTAGAGGGGAAGGATCAATTTCTTCGAACCAGCTGGTCATGCTCCTTTTGATGCAGCCCAGGATACAGTTGGCTTTCTGGGACGTGAGTGCACACTGCTGGCTCATGATAAGTTTCTCATCAACCAACACTCCCAAGTCCTCTGCAGGGCTGCTCTGAATCTATTCTCTGCCCAACCTGTACCTGTGTATGGGATTGCTCCAAACCAGGTGTAGGACCTTGCACTTGGCTTGGGTGAACTTCACGAGGTTGGCATTGGCCCTCCTCACAAGTGTGTCAAGGTCCCTCTGGATGGCATTCCTTTCCTCCAGTGTGTCCGCTGTTGATGTTGAACAAGACCAGTCCCAACACAGATCCCTGAGGGACACCACTTTTGTTGCTGGTCTCCAGCTGGACATTGAGCCATTGACCACAACTCTTTGTGCGCAGCCATCCAGCCAGTTCTTTATCCACCGAGTGTTCCATCCATCAAATTGGTGTCTCTCCGATTTAGAGACAAGTATGTCATGTGGGACAGTGTCGAATGCTTTACACAAGTCCAGGTAGATGACATCAACTGCTCTACCGCTGTCCATCAGTTCTGTAGCCCCATCATAGAAGGCCACCAAATTGTTCAGGCAGTATTTCCCCTTAGTGAAGCCATTCTGGCTGCCACCAAGCACCTTGTTGATTTTCATGTGCCTTAGCATGCCTTCCAGGAGAATCTGCTCCAAGATTTTGCCAGGCACAGAGGTGAGACTGACTGGTCTGTAGTTCCCTGGGTCTTCCATTTTCCCCTTCTTGAAAATGGGGGTTATATTTCCCTTTTTTCAGTGGTCTGGAACTTCACCTGACTGCCATGAGTTTTCAAATATGATGGCCAGTGGCTTAGCAGCTTCATTTTCCAGTTCCTTCAGGACCCGCGGATGGATTTCAACAGGTCCCATGGACTTGTGCACGTTCAGGTTCTTAAGACTGTCTCAGACCTGATCCTCTCCTACAGTGTGCCTAAGGTCTTCAGTCTTGCAGTCCCTGAATTTGCTTTCCATGTCTTGGGTGGTGTGGTCAGAGCATTTGCCAGTTAAGACTGACACGAAGAAGTAATTAATAAACTCAGCCTTCTCCATATCCAGGGTACATACCTATAGAAGCCCTTCCTGTTATCTTTCACATCCCTTGCCAGATTTAATTCTAACTGGGCCTTAGCTTTCCTGACCTGGTCCCTAGCTTCCTGGACAATGTCCTTGTATTCTTCCCAGGCCACCTGTCCTCGCTTCCACCTTTTATAAGCTTCTTTTTTCCCCTCTAAGTTTCCTCAGTGTGATAAACACATAAATGTATTGGCTTTCGCAAATCATAGGTGTGGTTATGTGGATATAAGTATACGAGTTTACAATAACAGAAACACAGCTCGCTAAAGACACAAGATTAGACAACAAGTTAAAAAGGGCCAGAACTCTTGAGCAAAATGGAGTCACACAGCAAAAGAATTTGTAAAGTTAAAAGAAAGGGGGGGACGGGATGACTTGATGTAAGAAAAGCTAGTGCCTTTAAAACATAGAGTTAAAGTACTTTTTAGCTTAACTTAGGTTGTAGAAAGAGAACAATGCTTATGTTGTAAGTCTGTGGAATTTAGTGGCCCCACAAAATATGACTTAATTGTTTCGCGCTAGTCTTCTAAAGTATCTTTAGCTTTAAAGAACAATGTTTGTATTGTAAGTTGGGCCCCCTGCCTTCTAGGGCTTTATCCCATGAAACCTTACTGAGCAGGTTCCCGAACAGGCCAAAATCTGCTCTCTTGAAGTCCAGGGCAGTGAGCTTGCTGTGTGCCCCTCTCACTGTCCTGAGGATCTCAAAGTCTACCATGAAATGATTGCTACAGCCAAGGTTGCCTTGGAGCACCACATTCCCAAAAAGCCCCTCCATGTTGGTGAGCACAAGGTCAAGCATGGCACCTCCCCTTGTCATCTCCTCTGTTACTTGAAAGAGAAAGTTGTATTCCACACAACTGAGGAAACTCCTGAGTTGGTTGTGCTGGGCTGTACCATCCTTCCAACATATATCAGGGTGGTTGAAGTCCCCCATGAGGACAAGGTCCTGCGAGCATGAGTCTTTTCCTATCTGTCTACAGAGCTCTTCATCCACAGAGTCCTCCTGACCAGGCGGTCTGTAACAGATCCCCAAAATGATGTCTCCTATCGCCATTTTCCCTTTGAGTCTGACCCACAAACTCTCTGTTAACTGATCACCTGTTCCCAGACTGAGTTCCATACTCTCCAGCCTATCACTAATAGAAATAGGTACTCCCCTTCCCGTCTGCCGGGCCTGTCTTTTCTAAAGAGCCTGTAACCTTCCATTCCAACACTCCAGTCGTAGAAGCCATCCCACCGTGTTTCTGTGATGGCCGTGATATCATATCCCCATAGCCATGCACACATCTCTAATTCCTCTTGTTTATTCCCCACACTACGGGCATTTTTATAGAGGCATCTGAGCTGAGCTCCAAATTAAGCCTCATTGGCTGGAGCAGCTGAAATATCTCTGAATTGATCCAAGCATTTATTACAGGTGCTGGCAACTGCCTGGGAGTGTTGGGATGGATCAATGCCCCCTTCCCCCAACACAGAATCATAGAATAGTTAGGGTTGGAAAGGATCATAAGATCACCTAGTTCCAACCCCCCGCCATGGGCAGGGACACCTCACACTAAACCAAGGCTCTGTCCAACCTGACCTTGAACACCGCCATTTATGGAGCATTCACAACTTCCCTGGACAACCCATTCCAGTGCCTCACCACCGTTACAGTAAAGAACTTCCTCCTTATATCCTTACGTCTAGTTTAAAGCTGCCTTGACCAGCCTGGCAAGTCTCCTACCAAAGCAGCTCTTCTTTGTCAGAACAGCTCCACCAGCCTCCAGTAGACCTGGCCTCCCAAATCAAGTCCCATGTTCTAAATAACCAAACCCCTGACCATAGCACCATCGTTCTAACCATTTATTAACCTGCCTAATCCTCCTGTTTTTTTCAATGTCCTCCCGTCTGACCTGGAGTATTGAAAAAACTATCATCTGATCTCCAGAGTCCCTAACCACCTCTCCCAGGGCTCTGTAGTCTTTATTGATGTTCTCCAGGCTACTGCTGTGTTTATCACTAAGCACCCATGAAAAGTCAGTGGGACTTACTAGACCAGGCAGCCTCTCAGCAGCGTTCCTGATCTGAGCCCCTGGTAGGCAACACACCTCTCTCGAAACTGTGTCAGGCCGACAAATGGGTGCCCCTGTGACCTTGAAAGTAGTCACCTATTACTATGACCTGCCACTTTTTCCTGGAGGCACTAGTACTGATCCTCTTTACTGATGTGTGTTTTAACTGTTTAAAGTTTCTTCAGCTTTGATAAAAACTTACCTAGAAGACTAATACATGAATAATTTATCATGTCAGTGTTCTCTGGTAACTACCAATGCAGATGTTCGTGCATGGCACTTCACATTAAAATACCGGTATTATGAGTCTCTACTCCAAAAATTAAGCTATCTTATTTATCACTATGCACAAGAATGCATACAAGCACAGTGGAATAGCCAACAATAACTTGCTACCATATAACATTTTCATAAATTGAATTTACACACCATTTTGATACCAAGTTTTAAGTAGGAGAAAATGAGAAAGGAATTTGAATAGACAAAGCTATTGCAAGATTTGCATAAGATTTTGCATTAAAAAATATATTAGAATCTGCAGCTCTTGTGGACTCAAGTTCTCTATTCTCAGAGAGACATTTTAACAGCATAACTTGCTGCGTGATAGTATTCAAAGAGAGTAAAAATATCCGTCTTTACAGCATATCATCTCTTATCAATTAAGGAAAAACCCAAATGTTTACCTTTATTTCTCCTTCTTCTACCACTACCTGACAATTTGCATCTCCTCCTACATCTTGCAAGGAGTATGTCATATGGTTTTGTACCATCTCTTCCACCTTTAAAGGAAAAGAATACACATTTTTAAATAATTCCTTCCATCTTCTTGGACAGGGGACTGGTACAGTATTGGAAGCCACAAGTCAATAATTCAAATCCTGTGCAGGAGCTGAACTTCTACAACAGAGCCTTCTATCACAGACCAAAAACAAACAGATACTTCTGGCCTTTGGAAACAAAAGCCAAAATCTTGACTCAACTTCCAACTTCGTTCTTTATGGGTACTTCCGTATCCTTCCTTTGCACCTCTAAACTGTCAAAACTCACTATTTCAACCTAAGACAGTTTTATTTCAGTATATAGGAAATTACTTCAGGTATCTCCAAATAGAATTACAATATATTGGAAAACTTGAAAGCCAATATTCACTGAAGGGCATTTAAAATGCTGAACAAAGAAGGGGGACAGACAAGCTCTAAAAAAGTGAATGCATATCAAAAGTCATATTGAAACAGCAGTGAAGGAAATGGGCATAAGCAAAGCATGCCTATTCTGTTTCATTAGCATCTTTGCACAGTTGCCTGTTGGAAAAAATGAACAGAAGTGCTTACATTCCAAAAAAATTAGAATGATGCAGAGGCTCCACTATTATAAAATGCTCATTTAAAACTTACTTAGCTAGACAGTTGCATGTTTTTCTTAAAGGCCAAATATTTGATACATTTTTATCAAGCTATGTAGCACATTTTTTTTTTTTTCAAATAACATGCATAAAAATAGGTGGTGCGACAGGAAATGGATTTTTATTTTAAATCTACAGTTTTATTCTATTCTGTTTCTTTTGTGTCTGTTCCCCCAATTTCCAAATCCCACTCCCCCACAAAACAAAAAAAATTGAGACAAAAATAAAGTATCCATTGTTGTGTAAAGTTTACAAGTGATGGAAACAATTTAATAGCTTTTCAACCTAAAAGGTCACCGACTACTAGAACTCATCACAGAAAATAAGTCCATGTAATTGACACAATTTTCCTGAATTACTAGAAATACCTTTTTTAAAAAAGGAAAAGCACTACAAGCAAATGTTAGTCAATTGACCAACATACAGATTAGTCTGAGGTGTACAATCACAAGATTAATAGCCTGAACCTATAAGTGTTTTTTGCACAACTTATGAAAGTATTTTCTATGCACACTAGGCTTTATAACCTATAAAACATAACTTAGGAAGTAGTACAAGTATAAAGCAAAATTAAAGAATACTTAATGAAATTTTTCTGATATGATATAGAATTGAAAGATGTTATTTACTTCTACTTAATTTCAGTAATTTTGTTTGTACGATGTACCCTTTGGGCAATACACTTCAGACCAGGAAAAGAAAAAGTAATTGAATCAAATAGAAATCCTCAAAGGCAACTACTTAGTACAGGAATAGAGAACTTATTTTCTGTTTTAACAGACTAGTTTAATGCTAGCAGTGCTGAAACAAAAATTTCATGTTCCAGAGAAGAGGATGAAACACAGCAAAGATATGCAACCCCCACTCTACACAGTAATACAGTACCTGGGTGCTGAACCTGTGAACATCCAAGGCACTGACTATATTAATGGAAGACATGGAGGAAGAGTGACTATAGGGCCACCAGAGACAGACAAAGAAAAAACCAAGTAATCAAAGCAAAGGCACAACAGAACATTCAGTACCAACTTGCAAGTACTAGATAATGAAGGAAAACAAAATCAACATAAGCAGCAAGCACAGCAGTGAATGCTGATTTCATGCACCTATTATGCAATGTGTCCAGTGTAGCCCTAAGAAGAGCATAAAGTGTTTTCACTAAAAAAACTAAACAAAGTCAACTGATCCTTGACTGTTTTTGTTTTGCTTTGTTTTTTACTCAATTAAATGATTTTGGGTGAGGGTATCTGTCCTGGTTTTGGCTGGGATAGAGTAAATTTTCTTCCTAGTAGCTGGTGCAGTGCTGTGTTTTGGCTTAGTCTGAAAATAATGCTGACAACACACCGATGTTTTAGTTGTTGCTCAGTAGTGCTTACCCTGATCAGTGACTTTTCAGTCTCTCATGCTCTGCCAGGGAGGAGAGGCACGGGAAGCTGGGAGGAAGCAGAGACAGGACACCTGATCCAAACTAACCAAAGGGGTATTCTATACCACGGCATGTCATGTCCAGTATAGAAAGTGGGAGGGGGGGTTACTCACAAGGGACCAATTGCCACTGGGTTGGGCTGGGTATCAGTTGGCAGGTAGTGAGCAATTGTACTGGGCATCACTTGGGTTTATTTTTTTTTTCTCTCCCCTTTCAGTTTAACATCTCTCTCCTCATTATTCCCCTTATCATTATTATTATATTGTACTTTATTTTAGTTATTAAAATGTTCTCATCTCAACCTGTGGGTTTTACATTCTTTTGATTCTCCTCCCCATCCCATCTGGGGGGGATATAAGGGGGGTGAGAGCAAGAAGTTGCATGGTACTTGGTTACTGGCTGGGTTTAATCCATGACAGTATCTTAAAAACACTGAGGTTAGCAAATTCAGTTTGTTTGGGGTTTTCTTCCTCCTTTAATATATTCCTTAACTGACAAGCTTGATACAAGTGTAGTATATTCTAAATAGATACTGAAATCAGTAATTTTTTTTAGCCAAGACAGAAAACAGTCCATTCCAGCTACTTCAATTGAAAATGAGTAAACCATTGACAGTTATACTAGGAACACCTAAAGAAATTAATTAAAAAAACCCAATCTTACCTATCCATATAAAATATTATGCAGAAATAGAATACAGCCTAGTATTCAGAGCAGGTAATGAGAAATATCTTACCTTTTGGACAAATCTATGAGCCCCCACAGCAGAATATGCATCTCCAGAAGGTAAGGATGTTGGCCAGCATAATCTTTCACTTTGGGACTGCAATAAAATAGGTTTAATTATTGGTAGTCAGCTGCTACTGGATGGACTATGAAACCAAATGAGGCATCTTCAATCTATATAATGGCTACAACAACTAATGTTGTCCATGACAGACATGAAGTTGTCATCCTTCTGGAGTTCTCAGGAAGTGAATGGGCCTGGAGACTGAATTACCCATTTGTCTATACTTCAAGGTTAAGCAAAATAGATTGGCAAAATTAAGGATGTTGCATCCATGTAGTACTACAACAGTCACTCAAAACCTTTACTTTCCACTAAGAGGCCCCAACAAAGATAAACTCTGTTGGGTGCTATATGTCCACTTATATGAACATAAGACACTTATATGCCTTATATAAGACATGTCTTATAATTCTTAACCAAGTCACTGTATTCACTATATTCATAAGCCTAAAACCTTTTAAGACATGGGAGGCACTACTTTGTATTCCCTCTCATTTTATACACTACTTATATTTTCTCATATTCTATACATTTCATCACACACATTTTATCGCTTTTTGATCCTTGTCACTGAATTATATTCAAGAAATGAGTTAGAGACATAGCCAGAGCCTACACAATTTTTTAATAAAAACAAACACCAACAGAACTATGTCTTTCCTATTTCATATGCTGGTACAGTCAAAAGGAACTTCAGAGCAATAACTAGGTTTAGAAAAATAACTGCAGTGTTTGATATTCTAATTTGCACAGGGAATGAGTTACATATAATAAGTTTTAAACAGTACTAATACACTTATTTAGGAATTAGAAACCAGAGACATTCAATTAGCTTAACACTTATACTATCCTTTTCTATGCAAGTTGTGAAGTCATTTTCACAACAATATTTAACTGTATAAATATTAGAGAATTCCACATGTGTTAGTATAAAATATCTAGAGTTTCAGGAGATGCACCCCAGGACTGAGTACGTCACAGAAGTTTTCCATGAAGTGCTCATCATTAACACATTTCTCAAGTATCAATACCTGTTCTTCCATTTGATCCTGTCTATCAAGAGCAGCTTCAACAGCATCAAAGAATTCTTCTTCATTAATAAGACTATTAGGACCCTCCTAGAACATAACAAAACTAGTTCAGAATTTTGGACACATGAATGCCCCACTTAAGTTTAATATTAGAAATATATATTTACATATAATGCATAAAACAGGCAGAAGGAAATTTCTTCCAAAGACCTCAATTACTTTCAACAATATTCTTACATTACAATTCATCTGAAACACCTAATTGTTGAAGGAAGTTATTTACTTCAATTACAATTTAGGCATAGCTCTACAAAGCAAGCAAAAAAACAGGAAACTAAAGACTGAGCAACAGTGTCAATATGCTTTGAAACCAGATTTAGGTTTTAATTAGAATCATAGAATCATAGAATAGTCAGGGTTGGAAAGGACCTTAAGATCAAGTTCCAACCCCCCTGCCATGGGCAGGGACACCTCCCACTAAACCATATCACCCAAGGCCTCTTCCAACCTGGCCTTGAACACTGCCAGGGATGGAGCATTCACAACCTCCTTGGGCAACCTATTCCAGTACCTCACCACCCTAACAGGAAAGAATTTCCTCCTTAATATCCAATCTAAACTTCCCCTGTTTAAGTTTTAACCCATTACCCCTTGTCCTATCACTACAGTCCCTAATGAAGAGTCCATCCCCAGCATCCCTATATGCCCCCCTTCAGATACTGGAAGGCTGCTATGCGGTCTCCACGCAGCCTTCACTTCTCCAGGCTGAACAGTCCCAGCTTTGTCAGCTGATCTTCATATAGGAGGTGCTCCAGTCCCCTGATCATTCTTGTGGCCCTCCTCTGGACTTATTCCAACAGCTCCATATCCTTTTTGTGTTGAAGACACCAGAACTGTACACAATATTCCAAGTGAGGTTTCACAAGAGCAGAGAGGCAGGATCACCTCCTTCAACCTGCTAGTCACGCTCCTTTGGATTCAGCCCAGGATATGGTTGGCTTTCTGGGCTGCGAGCGCACACTGCTGGCTCATGTTCATTTTCTCATAGACCAACACCCCCAAGTCCTTCTCCTCAGGGCTGCTCTGAATGTCTTCTCAACCCATCCTATAGCTGTGTCTGGGATTGCCTCAGCCCAGGTGCAGGACCTTGCACTTGGCTTGGTTGAACTTCATGAGGTTGGCATCGGCCCACCTCACAAGTGTGTCAAGGTCCCTCTTGATGGCATCCCTTCCCTCCAGTGTATCAACCGAACCACACAGCTTGGTGTCATCGGCAAAGTTGCTGACGGCGCACTCAGTTCCACTGTCCAGATATGTGCTGAACGCACAACAACACAAGACAAAATCCTGGGGATCACTATTGAAACTTCTTGGAAAGAACCATTAAACAACAAACAGAAGGTAGACTTGAGTCAATTATTAAAAACTTGTGTACTCTAAGTAAAATGGCAATTAAAGAAAACTAGGTTTACTGCTTTATTGTATTGTAAAACAAACTGGTCTAGCAAATTTCAAAAACCTACTTTACAACAAGGATACCTGGGAGAAGCAGCTGAATTCATAACCAGGTAGAAAAAGTTCAACTTTCTATCTATCTTTTCTTTAAAAATACTAAAATAATAAAAAGAATTCAGCAGAAACATCTGTAAGCAAAATATTTTAGACCAAAGCAGAATAAGGTAACCTGAGGTGAAAACAAACTTCTATTCCCAAAACAGTAAGGATTCTGAGTCTTCATGCAGTTTCAGTTTTCAAGGTATAAAAAGCAGCATGAACATGCCTGAACAGCCACAGAAACTGATTTACCCACAAACACATTCTGTCCAATCAATCAGAGAATCATAGAAAGGTTAGGGCTGGAACAGACTTTAAGATCATCCAGTTCCAATCCCCCTGCCATGGGCAGAGACATCTCATCCTAGACAATGTCACCGAAGGCGCTGTCCAACCTGGCCTTGAACACCACCAGAGATAGAGCATTCACAACTTCCTTGGGCAACCCATTCCAGTGCCTCATCACATGAGGCATCCACAGCTTCTCTGGGCAGCCTGTGCCAGTGCCTCAACAAGCTTACAGTACAGAACTTTTTCCTTATATCTAATCTGAATCTCCCCTTATTAAGTTTAAACCAATTCCTCCTTGTCCTGTCACTACAGTGCCTGATGCAGAGTCCCTCTCCAGCATCCTTGTAGTACCCTTCAGATACTGGAAGGCTTCTATGAGATCTCCACGCAACCTTCTCTTCTCCAGGCTGAACAGCCCCATCTTTCTCACCCTATCTTCTTCAGGGACCATAGTGGTGGGACAAGGGGTAATGGGTTCAAACTTCAACAGGGTAAGTTTAGGTTAGAGCTTCTTTATTGAGAGGGTGGTTGAAGCACTGGAATAGGTTGCACAAGGAAGTTGTGAATGCTCCATCCCTGGCATTTCAAGGCTGGATTGGACAGAGCCTTGGGTGACATGGTTCAGTGTGGGGTGTCCCTGCCCATGGCAGGGGGGTTTGAACTAGATGATCTTAATGTCTTTTCCAACCCGAACTATTCAATGATTCTACGATTCTGTCCCTGGCCAGACTCAATTGTAACTGGGCCTTAGTTTTCCTGACCTGATCCCTAGCTTACCAAACAACACCCCTGTATTCCTCCAAGGCCGCCCGTCCTTCTTTTCACTATGTATAAGCTTCTTTTTTCACCATCTGAGTTTGCTCAGCAGTTCCTTGTCCATCCATGGAGGCCTCCTGGCTTTTGTGCCCCATTTCCTTCTAGTCACGACAAATCACTCCTGAGCTTGGAACAGGCGATCCTTGAATATCATCCACTTTTTTGGGGGCTCCCAGCCTTCTAGGGCTTTATAACATGGGAACTTACAGAGCAGGCTCCAGAACAGGCCAAAGTCTGCTCTCTTGAAGTCCAGGGCAGTGAGCTTGCTGTGTGCCCTTCTCACTGTTCTGAGGATCTCAAACTCCACCATGAAATGATCGGTGCAGCCAAGGCTGCCTTGGAGCATCACTAGCAGGTTGAAGGAGGTGATCCTGCCCCTCTACTCTGCTCTCGTGAGACCTCCCTTGGAGTACTGTGTACAGTTCTAGTGTCTTCAACATAAAAATGACATGGAACTGTTGGAACAAGTCCAGAAGACGGCCATGAGGATGATCAGGGGACTGGAGCACCTCCCATATAAAGAAAGGCAGAGAAATTTTGGGCTGTTCAGCCTGGAGAAGAGAAGGCTGTGTGGAGACATCATAGTAGCCTTCCAGTATTGGAAGGGGGACTATAGGGATGCTGGGGATGGGCTATTCATTAGGGCCTCTAGTGATAGGAAAAGGAGTAATGGGTTAAAACTTATACAGGGGAAGTTTAGATTGGATATAAGGAAGAAATTCTTTCCTGTGAGGGTGGTGAGGCACTGGAATGGGTTGCCCAGGGAAGCTGTGAGTGCTCCATCCCTGGCGGTGTTCAATGCCAAGTTGGACAGAGCCTTCAGTGACTTGGTTTAGTGTGAGGTGTCCCTGCCCATGGCAGGGGGGTTAGAACTAGATGATCTTAAGGTCCTTTCCACCCCTAACTATTCTATGATTCTATGATCACATTCCCAACCAGCCCCTCCCTGTTGGTGAGCACAAGGTCAAGAATGGCTCCACTTCTCAGCTCTTCTACCACTTGTATGAGGAAGCTGTCATCCACACAATCAAGGTACCTCCTGAACTGCTTGTGCTGGGACATACCTTCCCTCCAACAAATAACAGTGTGGTTCAAGTCCCCCATGAGGACAAGGGCTTGCAAGTGTGAAGTTGTTCCTATCTTCCTATAAAGGAGTTTATATATGCAGTGCTCCTGATCTGGTGGCTTGTCCTGAGTTCGGCTTTAACAGCTATTTTTCTCCTTCCTAGTAGCTCGTGCAGTGCTGCGTTTTCGACTTTATACTGAGTACAGTCTTGATAAAACACCAGTGTTTTAGTTGTTCCTAAGTAATTTTTACCCCAATCAAGGACTTTTTCAGTCTTGTGCTCTGCCAGTGAGGAGGGGCATGGGAAGCCAGGAGGAAGGAGAGAAAGGACACCTGAGCCAAACTAGCCAAAGGGGTATTCCATACCACAGCATGTCATGCCCAGTATATAAACTGGGGGGTGTTACCCAGAAGGCTCAGATTGCTGCTTGGGTCAGTCTGGGTATAGGTCGGTGGGTGGTGAGTAACTGTATTTGTGTTTATTGTTTTCCTTTTCCTCTTTTAGTTTTATGTTCTCTCCCCTTGTTATTTCCTTTATCATTATTATTATTGGTGGTAGCAGTAGTGGTTTTGTATTATACCTTAGTTACTGGACTGTTCCATTTTCCTCCCCATCCCTCCGGGAGTTGGGGGAGGGAAGTAGGGGGGGAGTGAGAGAGCGGTTGCATGGTTCTGAGTTACCATCTGGGCTTAAACCACGACATGGCCTGTAGCAGACCCCCATAGCAATGACCCTTGTCACTGTTCTCCCTTTAATACTGACCTGCAAGATCTCTGTTGGCTCATCACCCATCCCTAGGCAGAGTTCTGTACTCTCCAGCCTATCATTGACATAAATAGCTACACACCCTCCCCGTCTGCCCGGCCTATCTTTCCTAAAGAGCCTATAACCTTCCATTCCAACATTCTAGTCGTAGGAGCTATCCCACCATATTTCTTTGATTCCAGCAATGTCATATCCCTGTAGTCATGTACACATCTCTAATTCCTCTTGTTTATTCCCCATACTACATGCATTTGTGTAGAGGCAGCTGAGCTGATCTCCTAGTAAAGCCGACTCATTGCCTGAAGCAGCTGGAGTAACTCTGCATTGCTCCAAGCATTTATTCTAGGTGCTGGCATCTGACTGGTATGCTTGGGATGTATCAGTGCCCCGCTCCTTTAAGAAACAAACCAATATTCAAAGGCCTTAGCAATTTTTAAAACTTGAAAAGCAAAATTTGTACCTCGTAGTCTGGCCCTCCAAAGTGGGACTTCTTCAGTTCTGTCACAGCATTTTTGTATGATTCTTCAATTCTCCTTTTCTCTATCTCCTGTAAATTTAAATGATCATTTGATACAGCAAGAATGAATTGTCCAATAATAGTCATCATGCAAATAAATGGAATGACCAGTATAGTTTTGTTGGGTTTTTTTTCCCAAGTAACAATTGAAAAGCTGCCAATTTTTTAATTTGAATGTATGAATTATATATGCCCATATACATGTACATATAATACAAAGCTTGGGGAGCTAGCTACCTTGAGAATACCTTCAAGGCATGTGGAAAATACTAGATCAGCAAGCAAAATTTGGTATCTAGTTTAAGCATAGCTATTCATGGTTTGTTGAGGATCAGACTTTGTATCTGTCAGTTTATATAAACTTCTTAACACAGATGCTTGGGCAGTGATAACAAAGGATGAAAAGTAAGACTGGTAGAAAGCTAACATGTTGAATGGGGTGAGATACTAGTGAATCACAGCAAGTAAGAAGCTTTTCTCTATAATTAAGTGGCATAGGATGCATGCAAATCATTTTGTAAACTCCGTGCAGAGACTAACAAATTATCATTCTCCCATAATAGGTGTGAGTGTACTACAGACACTAATGATATCTATACTATTGTATATTTAGAATAAAGAATTAGTAATGCTCAAATCAGATTGAACCTATCATTTCCTCTGCAAATTCTACATACTGACAGATATTCCCAGAGAAAAAGCTATAAATACTTCTGAAATTCTTGCAGAATTCATCTCTAGTACATAAGATGTTTCTCTATTCTCTTTTGGCAACCAGATACCACACACTGCTTCTTGCAGATACGAGTATGATTATTCAGCAACCCAATCTGAAATTCAATGATTCAGTGGAAAACCTTTATCAACACTTAAAGGTTGAGTTTACCATATGAGAATTTGGTGGTGATGTTCACACTGGAACACATACTTTCCAGTTCCTAAAGAAAAATGTGAAAAATAAAGCAAAAGCTTTGATGCAAAATAAATTAGTAAGTTTTCCACAGGAAAATTCTTATGAGAAGAGCAACACTTAGATGAAGACAGTATTGCCTTTATATGTGAATGTAGGTTTTTCCCTTCCTGGAACTACCACAAACAGTTGATAACAGCTAATAATTGTTTTGTGAAATTTTGCAAGCTTACCTATTTTGAAAGTAACTGAAGAGTCCTGAAGATGAATAAAGCATGACTTGAGTGTAAGTCATTGAGAGAAAGCATAGAATTTCTACCAGAACACTTGGAATTAAAAAAAAAAAAGCCTCTAAAACAACAGCCCCCTGATCCCCACACTTTCTGTACTTCAGTCTGCAAATTAGTGATGATTCACATGTGTCAAAAGACAACTCTCTATATCTGTAAGCTTCTCTTGGTGACTGTCGTGGTTTAAGCCCAGCCAGGAACACAGAACCACGCAGCTGCTCGCTCACACCCCCCCTTCCTCCCCCCACTCCCGGAGGGATGGGGAGGAGAATTGAAAGAATGTAACTCCCACGGGTTGAGATAAGAACAGTCCAGTCACTAAAGTATAACACAAACCACTATTGCTACACCAGTAATAATAATGATAAGGGAAATAACAAGGGAAGAGAATACAATTGCTCACCACCCACCGACCGATACCCAGACCGAACCAAGCAGTAATATAGCCCTTCCGGGTAACTGCCCCCAGTTTATATACTGGGCATGACGTGCTGTGGCATGGATTACCTCTTTGGATAGTTTGGGTCAGGTGTCCAGTCTCTGCTTCCTCCCAGCTTCCCCTCCTCCCTGGCAGAGCATGAGACTCAGAAAGTCCTTGGTCGGATTAAACATTTCTTAGCAACAACTAAAAACATCAGTGTTATCACCGCTGTTCCCAGGCTGAAAGTCAAAAACACAGCACTGCACCAGCTACTAAGAAGGAGAAAAATGACTGCTACTGCTGAACCCAGGACAGCAACAACATTAAATAAGGCAGAAATTGAGAAATTGTTTGATTGCACAGCAGAAAAATTACTGGTGTATTAAAACTGTAAAATCTAATGAGACATTTAAATTACAGTTGTGAAAGGTGTACAAAATAAACTACCCAAACATGTTAATCTTAAAGTAAAATTTAACATTCAGAAAATAATTTTGCACATTAATACCAATTATTAAGACCAAAGGAAACAAGAATAGAAAAATGTTGCTGTAGTCATGACAACAAGAAAAACATCATCATAAGGATTATGCTGCAAATAAAAAAATGAACCAAATAAAAAAGATTAAATCCTTTCCCTGTTTATCCATTTTCTTTTTAAAAGTCTATTTTAAGAATACACCGAAGAGGCTCATACTGAAAAATATATTGCACTGGAAAAATAAAAAGTCAAGCTCAAGATCTTAACAGCTATGAAGAAAAGTTCAAAAGCAAAGCTGCAACTACATTTAGCTTTAAATAACATGACATGCTTTTGTATTAATTTTATTCTGGCCATCTGAATCTTTTGGCAACAGACAAAACTAAATATAGAATTCTAAAATTATAATCATTAAGTGCACTATTTTAGTAGTCATCTTCAAAATTAAAAGATGTTTTTATAATGATTTCTTGTTTTAAAAGGTTTAAAAATAAAGTTTCCAACCTTCAGAATGTAACTTAAAAACCTTTCATGTATTTAAAAAATAGGGTTTCTACAGAAAGATACTCACTTTATAACGTACTCAAATTGTAGCCAGCTCCAGATTCAACAAATTCTACTGAACTTGAGCTTTTTAATATTAGAAATATTGGAGGACAGTTATAATTTTGAAATATATTTGCTTCAAGTTCAGCAGACATCTCATCGCATCTTTAGGTTAAACTGTCCCTCTACAAGATGGAGGTTGTATAGTTTTGTGAAGTAGCAGGACTCTCACTAATCACATTTGTGTTTTGCTGTCAAGCAAAACTTGGTTCTGAAGCTAGTGGAGTGAGGAAGCTGGAGAGGGAAGGAGAGCAAGATGTAATACAACAGTACTCTGTTGAGGAGGAGGAGTTGTTCCAGAGCAGATAGCATATCCACACTGCAACCCATGGAGGACCCCATGCTAGAGCAGAGGGACATTTCCTGAATGAACCATTTTCCAGGGAGGACCCCCACTGGAGCAGAGTTTTCCCTGGAGGACTACAGCCCTGGAAAGGACCCGCACTGGAGCAGGGGAAAAGTGTAAGGAGGAAGGAATGGCAGAGACCAAGTGTTTTGGACTGATCTCAAATCCCTCATTCCCCACCTCTCCCACTCTGCACTGCTTGGGGCTAGCAAGCTGGGGGTAGAGGGGCCTGTAGTGAAAATGTGAAGTTGAGACTGGGGAAAAAAAATGGGGAAAGCAAGCTGTTTTAGTGTTTGTCTTTCTGTTTCCCACTAACTGTACCAATTTTAATCAGCAACAAATTGATTTTGCCCAAATTCTGCTATGACAAGAAGTGGTAAGCAATCTCCCTGTCTTTCTCATCCTATTCCCCCCATCCCCACCCCCCCCAGTCCTGCTGGATGGGGTGGCAAGTGAGCAGCTGGGTGGGCATTTGGCTGTTAGCTAAGGCTAACCCACCACAATTCTATATTATTTAGTCCAATTAAAATATCCTATTCTAAAAGGACAGCAATTAGAGGAATCCAAATAAAAAAGGTTATTTTATATTAGAATTACAGTACTTCACCATGAGTATGCTGTAAACCCCAGAAAATTTCACAGACGAGTGTGACAAAGTTGCAGGTCTAACAAAGCAGAGAAACTTAAAATCTCCAAGTTTTTAGAAGATGTTTCTATTTTAATTTCTGGGAAACCAAGTCCAAATAAGCTTGTGACCCCTTTTAAAATGTATTTACTCATGCTGTATGAGGTGGTATGTTGCTGTATGAGATATCAGTCACATGAGACTCAAAGTGAAATTTAGGTTTGAATTTGTTAATAGCTTGTAGCAAAAAACAAGTGCTTTAAAGTTAGTCCACAGAAGGAGAAAAACATGAAATTAAACTAATTCAAATTCTATATTAACATATATTCTATATTCTTTAATCGTGTATACTAATGTACTGACAAGAAGAAATTCACTTAATCCGTGTTCTAAGCAAAGTCTGCTCAGCAAGAGTGAACTGTGTTTACTCAGCCTGAAGAAGAGAAGGCTTTTTTTAGGGAACTTAACAGTGGCCTTCCAATACCTCCAAGGAGGTCATCAAGAAACTGAGCCAGGCTCTTCACAGTAGTCTCTAGTAGGAAGATGAAAAACAATAGGTAGATACTAGAATAAGAGCTAGTCAAACTGGATATAATGAAAAACTTTTTCACTATAACAGCAGTTGAGCAGAACAGGCTGCCCAGAAATGCCGCAGAAAATATATGGACTCAGTCAGAGATCAATACAATTAGACCAAAGCCGTTTATTGCAAAGCCTTAACTCCTTATATACTATTGCTTACATGCACTTACAGTGATTTGGCATATTATGATTGGATACATGTCTTGAAGACCCTTAGCGACTAACATATAATTGGTTAAGCACAGGTGTGAGAACTTGACCTCGAAAGCTTGCCAACAGCCCACAGTTCTCATAACTCAGTGAATTCCATCTTCTCCTTATCTTGCTTGCTTAAGCTTCCTCAGGCCTCTCATGGCCTTGCTTTATCTTTCGGGATTATTCAGAGTTCATGTACCAATTATCCATTCTCCTGTGAGAACACTGTCTCCACACAGAAAGGCTGTGCAGTCTCTAGCTTTGGAGACTTGAAATAAGACTTGATAAAGCCCTGAGCAATTCAGTCTGATCTCAAACTGTACTTCCTTTAAGCAGGAGATTGGACTAGAGACCTTTTGAGGTCTGTTCCAACCTGAATTACCCTATGATCTCATGAACAAGGTTCAAGTGTCAGGTCTGCTATAATTCTTCCAAGTACCTAGATGAAGCAATAATTAATTGTTGACAGAAGTCACAATACAATTAGATAGGACCAGGCCTTTGACATACAGACAAATAAGAGCCAGGAGACGGGCAAGGATTTAAATGTGGATGTATTTTGTCTGAATGACTTCATTCTTTGAATTGTGCATCACTAACATATATGGAGTAAGACTTGAAGTGTAATATTAGGCCGCATCTGGAATATTGCATCCAGTTCTGGGCCCCTCAGTTCAAGAAGGACAGGGAACTGCTTGAAAGAGTCCAGCACAGAGCCACAAAGATGATTAAGGGAGTGGAACACCTCCCTTATGAGAGAGGCTGAAGGAGCTGGGTCTCTTCAGCTTGGAGAAAAGGAGACTGAGGGGTGACCTCATCAGTGTTTACAAATATGTAACGGGTGGGTGTCAGGATGATGGAGCTAGGCTTTTTTCAGTGATATCCAGTGATAGGACAAGGGGCAATGGGTGTAAACTGGAGCATAGAAGGTTCCATGTTAACATCAGGAAGAACTTCTTTACTGTGAGAGTGACAGAGCACTGGAACAGGTTGCCCAGGGGGGTTGTGGAGTCTCCCACATTGGAGATATTCAAGGCTCGTCTGGACAAGTTCCTGTGTGATGTACAGGATGCTCTTGCAGGGGGGTTGGACCAGATGATCTCTTGAGGTCCCTTCCAACCCTTGGGATTCTGTGATTCTGTAATATGTACCATATGGAAACGTTAAATTAAAAAGGAGGCAACAACAGCTAAAGGACTGTACAGGACACCAGCCAGTGATGGCAGGATTCTAGAAGTCAAAGCCTGAAGTACACCCTATCCATTCTCATCTGAAGAGAGAAGACACTGCTGCTTTTGAGTTGCTGTAGTGGTTGAATAGGCTTACCACAAACTATCACTGCTATAAGAATAACAGATATACCACACACACCCTTAAAGCAATAACCAATTGATATAAAACATGACTTGAATCTCTTCATTATCCTAAAGGTGAGTGAAATAACTGTATCATAGACTTTTAAAGTTAGAACTGGTTGCTCTCCTCAGTACTGCCACCATCTCTTATCACAATTAAAACATTTCAACATTCAACAAACATTTTGCAAGCATGGATAATTAGGACTTTTAGAGGAAGGCAAGCAATACACTTACTACTGTAGAATACTATCAGGTTCTTTATAGATATAAAAAAAACATAGGAACACTATATGAGCAAGGGCTGGGAAAAAAAAGAATACAATAAATCATGTTACTGTATCACCAACAGCCAGGATGAGGTTTTAACATTTTAATCAGAGTAATAAATTATGAAAGCACCTAAAATTAATAAACGCTGGAATAAAAAGTTAAAACCAACTAATGTGAAATTTCCATTTCAAGCTAAAGAATTTTTTTTTTGAACAAAAGTAAAAGGAAAGTTATCTTACCTTATCTAGTCTTTTTTGCCAGCTTTCTTCACGGTTTACCATGAGTTCAACACAATGTGAGAGTGTACCAAGGATTCCAGCAGTTGTTGCCTTGAAAGTTATAGCTTCTCCTTTAAAGTCTATGTCATTAATTCCTTTGGGTGTCACATGTGGAAACACTAAACCCAAACATGAATTATTCAATAATTGCTGCCTTTAACTCAAACAAGCATTTTACACATATGCTTCATATTACAACTGTTTGAATAAAATAGACTGCCTAGAAAGTTAATTTAAAAATAAAAATCAAAAGTGCTAATAATTTTCAGCTATCCACAGGATAAGGAAAGAGATTCAAAAGGAGGAATACATCCCTTCAGCTTCATTTTGCTATACTGTATTTCAAGTCGGCCTGAAATGCTGTATTACTCTGCAAATCATGTAGATGGCAGGAGTGGGAATACTTTGTAACAATAGCACTTTGACAGCTTGAATTGGGGCCTAATCATAAACATATCAGATACAGCACCAAGAAAGGAACAATTTAAAAATGCAGTCAAACCCAAAAGGTAACATTTCAAGGATGTTTTAAGCCGGTAACAATAAATTTAAATACCTCAATGTAAAAAGGTATGAGATAAAAACTATCAAATGTGTTGAAGTCTCCAAGTAGCCATGCTAGAGTGCAAGGTCCTATACCTGGGTTGGGGAAATCCCAGGCACAGCTACAGGTTGGGCAGAGAAGAGATTCAGAGCAGCCCTGAGGAGAAGGACTTGGAAGTGTTGGCTGATGAGAAAATGAACATGAGCCAGCAGTGTGCACTCGCAGCTCAGAAAGCCAGACATATCCTGGGCTGCATCAAAAGGAGTGTGACCAGCAGGTCGAAGGAATTGATCCTGCCCCTCTACTCTGCTCTCGTGAGACCCCACTTGGAGTATTGTGCATAGGTCTGGTGTCCTCAACACAAAAAGGACATGAAACTGTTGGAACAAGTCCAGAGGAGGGCCACAAGGATGATCAGGGGACTGG